>NW_028261388.1:75731420-75826420 GCF_051295495.1 Thamnophis sirtalis
GTTATTATTATATAACAATTGTCATTTTTTTCATTCTTTCTTGAAACTCTGAACATACCCACTGTAATAAAAAAGAAACAGCACAGTTCAATCAAAGTTATACTTACATACATTCCATTAGTCTGAAAGATGAGCACGTGTATATTTTCTCCACCTTGTTGATATCCATAGCATTTGAACCTAACTTCAGATTGCTCATGTCCTTATATAGGATATCTCAGATGGCAATGACCACATTCCTCTGGAAAGATCTCGTGGGCAAACCTTGCTAAAAAAATAGGAATTGAAATGTCAATTGCTCCACTGAACTTTTCAGCAGCTCTTATTCAGTGTGAAATCTCAGCTCCCCTTCCTCCTTCACTTTAATATAAAGTCTTTCTCAGCCAAACAAATCTTATGAACTCTAATTACCCACAAGGAAATGCGTCTGCATAAACGCCATTAAAATGAAAAGGAGTTTGAAAAACAGTTGATATACACAAATAGTAATATTTATTAATCACATGCACGTTTCCTCACAATTGTCTTTTCTGTTTTTAATGTTATGATGCAACGCATCCCTGCCCTGACAATATTCCATTGTTTTCTGTGGTAGAAAAGCAGATGTTAAATCCTTTCCCACTGAAATCAATGGGAAGCTGGCTTAATGAAGTATGCCCTGGCTTATATTATTTTTTTGGTTTACTCTTCTAAAAATTGCATTGCTCATCAGGTCAAATGTTTGTCGAACATACATTTTAATGCCTTTTTCAACACTTTGAAAAAAATTTGTCTACGGTATGCACAAAAATAAGAGCACTCGGAAGCCATTAGCAGAAACCTGTTTTGTATTAATGGATTTGGCTGCTGTACAAAATGCTTCATGTCACAACCATTTCTAAAGTAAATATGCAGTAGGTGCTGTGAATTTAGGGGGGGAAGGGAGTGAATAGGAAGAGGGAGAAAAAATGAAGTCATTTGGAGTGTAAATAATTTGCTCAGCTCTATGCCAATTATATAATATCTTTGGCCACGAGTGATACTAGTGAGTCCTTGCACAATCACAACCATCATGTGCCAGTGCCTTGGTTATCAAAGCAAAACAAAACGAAATATGGAGGAAATAAGCTGTCTCTTTTTCAGTGCTTTCCCATATGTCACTCCCTAGAACAAGGCAATATTAATGTACAAGTGGTCAGTTCCTTTCATATACTACTAATGTACTGGAAAGTCTTCCGCACACTGCTTTTCCTTCATGTCTCAGGACATCCACAGCTAGAGCATTTTTCCTGAGTTGAACAATATGGCCTTCTCTTAAAGAAAAGCCCAGTGGGCTGATCATTGTCAGGTTATGTTATGTTTGAACTAGAGATACTTCAATGCTAGTTTTGTGAAGCAGAGTTGTAGTCGAAACAAGAAGTCTAAACAAATTGTCGAGCGGTAAGAGCCGTTTCATTTATCATAGCGCTCTGACAGAAATTTCTCTTTCAGCCCTGGCTGAATCTTATACAGTTCTTTTCGAAACTACTGGCCCTTTTTCCTTTATTTTATTTTTTTAATAAAATGAAAAGCAATCTAGCCCTTGCCCCAGCTCCTTCTAGACAAACGTTTTATTCCCAGCTGTTTGTATAAGTCAGAGAAATTGGGGCAAGGATGTCAAGTTGTATGGAAGGGTTCAAAGATGTTGGCCCTCAGCCAAAGACTCTCGCATAGAATGGGCTGAATTTCCACTGCTACATAAGAGGAACATCCGTTCTCCCCACCTCCACCCCCACTCCTATTCTGGAAACAGATGGCTGATATGTCAGACCTGATAGCACTTGGCGCCTTTTTGAAGAGGGACTCATTTCAAGTGACTTCTGTTTCATTCTCAGTCCCAGACAGGTGACCAGACTTATAAAATGTGGTACATAGACCTGTGTGATCCTTGCTTCGTTAGGAGTAAAACACTTCCCATTTATAAGTTTAATGACAGATGCTCTACATTACTGTAACGCGCTCTACATGGGGCTGCCCTTGAAGAGTGTTCGAAGACTTCAGTTAGTCCAGAACGCAGCCGCGCGAGCGATTGTGGGTGCACCCAGGTATACCCACGTCACACCTATCCTCCGCGAGCTTCACTGGCTACCCATTAGTCTCTGGTCCGCTTCAAGGTGCTGGTCGTTACTTATAAAGCCCTACATGGCATCGGACCTGGGTACCTGAGAGACCGCCTCCTGCCGATTACCTCCCATAGACCGATTAGATCTCATAGGTTAGGTCTCCTCCGGATTCCATCTGCCAGCCAATGTCGGCTGGCGACCCCCCGGGGGAGAGCCTTCTCTGTGGCTGCTCCGACCCTCTGGAACGAGCTCCCCGTGGAGATCCGGACCCTTACTACCCTCCCGGCCTTCCGCAAAGCCACCAAGTCCTGGCTGCTCCAGCAGGCCGGGGGGGCTTGTGAAATATCCAGCCCCATGGTAACTGTGAATGTTGTGTCTTTTAAAGTGTTGTTTTGTTTATTTACCCCCTTCCTTTTTTATTGTAAGCCGCCCAGAGTCCTTCGGGAGTGGGCGGCATACAAGACCAATAAACTCAAACTCAACTCAACTCAATCTAGAAGCTGAAATAATTTAGGTTAACCAGATCAGTGCCAAGAATGGGATGTCATTGAAACATCAAAGACCACTGAGCTGTAGGATGGTACTCAAGTTCCTCCCAATGCACTTTCCAACTAAATGATCTGGATGGAGCATATGAAGCTGTTCCATTACAGAATACACAGCTGTGGCTTGAAAGGACCTGCCTCCCAAATATTGACCAGATTTCATCATGGTTTCTTTGCTTGACCATGGGGAAAGGATTATTGATCCCAGACAGTGGTTCTTAAATGGTTCAACCCAGTTACACTTTTTCCTGATTTCAAATAATGTCAACAGTCCACCTCCAAAACAAAGACTCTATTTTGACAACAATATTCCCAAACTAGATCCTTGCCAAATAATGTTCCATTATCCCCAAGAAATGTCCAATTGCCCAATTCAGTATAATTGCCCCCCAATTTAAGAACTACAATTACTACTACTACTATTACTATTACTACAATAACACTTTTACTGTACAATCCTTGCCATGGATTTCCAGATAGTGTTAGAAAAAATGGCCAGGGATTATTTTTTATCTGGTGCTTGAGTCAGTGTTGGTTTAGTCCCTGCAGGGAAGATTTTTAGAAGTCATTCGCCATTGTTTTCTTGTGATTGAGAGAGAGTGACAGGTCCAGGGCCATCCAGCTGGTTTTGTGCCTAAGGTGAGACTAGAACTTACCATCTTCTGGCTTTTTAGCCTAGTGCCTTAACTACCATAGCAACTGGGTCTCTAGATACTGAACATGGATGTGTTATTGAAGGTTGATTGGGTTAAACCCATGTGTAAACCTAACTTTTGTGTATAACTCAGACTGGTCATTGGACATTGGACAAACTGTTCTGACCCCCTCCTCCGTCCAGTAATGAATGCCGAGACAAGCTTAAATGGAATGTCCTTTAATAACAAGACACCAGAACCTCGGTGGCTGAAAGCCAAGCAAAACAAACAGATAAGGACCTTGGCAGCAGCTCAGACAAACTCAGGCAATAGCAATAGCAATAGCAGTAGACTTATATACCGCTTCATAGGCCTTTCAGGCCTCTCTAAGCGGTTTACAGAGAGTCAGCATATTGCCCCCAACAATCTGGGTCCTCATTTTACCCACCTCGGAAGGATGGAAGGCTGAGTCAACCCTGAGCCGGTGAGATTTGAACCGCTGACCTGCTGATCTAGCAGTAGCCTGCAGTGCTGCATTTAACCACTGCGCCACCTTGGCTCTAAACACAGCAATAAACACAGATAAGCCTTGGCAGCAATCCAGCCTGCCAAGCTTCCAGTACTGTCCTTCAACATTAATGCCTGCGTTGACTTCTGCAAAGAGGGCCGTGTGCACAAGTAGCTTTTTATAGTCTGGAGAGGAGCCTAATGACCACCAGCTGAGTACAATCACCTCCTGTAACTGCGTAGTTGTTCCTGACGCCCAGTAGCTCTTCGATGGCGTGCATCCAGGAACAACTCACTGCTGGCCTCCGGCTCACTCTCCCTTGTCTCCTCCCCACTGATCCGAGATTCAGGTGCCTCCTGGTGGCCAACCAGCCTTTCTGTGCCCTGCTCGGAGTCAGAACCCTGTCCAGGGTCCTCCACATCCTTCAGAGCTGACTCAGAGGGCCCCTCACTGTCGGAGTCTGGTGGCAGCTCCAACAGCACCTGCTGGGCCACAATATCAAACTATGAAGAGAAAATACATATGTACCAAATAATTTTTTGCCCTGACTGGACTTACTCCATTATTGGAACATATGGAAGAGACCTTTAAAGAGAGTTAGAGGGTGGGTGATGGAAAAACTCCAATCTTTGTAGTTTTCTGTTAGAGTTTATCATTTATTTAAGTTAAAAAAGCTTAAGAATCTGATTAAAGAATTAATATAAAGCATTGATTAATAGACATAGTTAAATGTCATCCTAAGATGTTGAAATGTTATGCATGCTGAAGTTTCAGTCTGGCTAAATTATAATAAGATACTGTAATGTATAAATCATACACGATCAATTCAGAAAGACAACATTTAGTTAATTCCTTGGGTGTGTATAATATATAATTGGCATAAATTTTGACAGTGTATGTGTTCCTTTGAAAATAGCAGGGTTAAGAATAGGATAAAGTTTTATACGATAGAAATATTTAGATTTTAAACTATTTTATGTTCTATTTATTGAATTTTATCAGAATGAAGGATTCTGTGTTATATATCTAGAATATGTTATCTATTTATTTATTTTATTTGGTTATTAATATCCTGTGTTTATTATTTTTACAATTAACTCAAGGCAGCGAACACATCCAACATACCTTCCTCCTATTTTGTTCACAACAACAATCCTGTGAGGTTAAACTAAAGTACTTCTATTTTTTTTAAAAAAATACATAAATAAACAAAATATGATCTTAAGTCTCTTTTGTAAAATAGTACTTTCAGTCACCTTCCATAGCAACCATTCTGGCAATAATATTAGTGCTATAATAAAAAGAAAAAAAGCATTTATATAACACTTTAGATTACATACGTATAATTAGTAAGTTAGTATTGAAATATCTTTCCCTACTGATGTTGAGAGAAGTCAGAATTGATGTTTAAGTTCATATAACCTCTATATGGAGCTTTCCTGCAAAAAAAAGGGGGGGGGTGATAAAATCCAAGCTTCAAATACTAATATAAAAAATTATCTTTGTTCTCTGAGTTTTACAGCTCAGATATAATAGACGTACTATAATTATTTGACTGAAGCCGTTTAAGTAAAACAAACAATAAATGCTAACAAATGTAATTTCATTGAAAAAAAATAGCAAAATCATTTCCATTACCTCTACATTCTCTCCTAGCCAATTGTGCAGAATAAGACATGAGTCCATTCCGGTCATATAATTTTGCTTAAAACTGCAATATAAATCTTAAAATTATATTATTCAGGTCTCATAATCTTAACTTCAGAATGCTTTAGCTTGTTGTACACCAATAAGAATTTACCATTGATATATTACTTAAGTGCTCATATCTTAATTGAATGAAACTCTTATTGTTGTACTGTACAGGACTGCAGGAAATGCATTTGTTTCAGGGCACAACCAAGTGGCTACTTAAGCCCCCACCCTTAGGGTGTGATGAATGGGAATTTTGGAAGTGTGCATTCTGCTGGAGAGATTCTCTCTTATGGAATAGTTTGTTCTCTAAAATTTAGACTCTTCAGGAGAAAGAAAGAAAGAAAGAAAGAAAGAAAGAAAGAAAGAAAGAAAGAAAGAAAGAAAGAAAGAAAGAAAGAAAGATGATAGATAGATGATAGATAGATAGATAGATAGATAGATAGATAGATAGATAGATAGATAGATAGATAGATAGATAGATAGATAGATGATTTCTCTTCAGGAGAAAGAAAGAAAGAAAGAAAGAAAGAAGGAAGGAAGGAAGGAAGGAAGGAAGGAAGGAAGGAAGGAAGGACAGACAGAAAGACAGATAGATAGACAGACAGATAGACAGATAGACAGACAGATAGATAGATGATTTCTTTCTCTTCAGGAGAAAGAAAGAAAGACAGACAGGCAGACAGATAATAGATAGATAGATAGATAGATAGATAGATAGATAGATAGATAGATAGATAGATAGATAGATAGATAGATAGATAGATAGATAGATGATAGATAGATAGATAGATAGATAGATAGATAGATAGATAGATAGATAGATAGATAGATAGATAGATAGATAGATGATTTCTCTTCAGGAGAAAGAAAGAAAGAAAGAAAGAAAGAAAGAAAGAAAGAAAGAAAGAAAGAAGGAAGGAAGGAAGGAAGGAAGGAAGGAAGGAAGGAAGGAAGGAAGGAAGGAAGGAAGGACAGACAGAAAGACAGATAGATAGACAGACAGACAGACAGATAGACAGATAGACAGACAGACAGACAGATAGATAGATGATTTCTTTCTCTTCAGGAGAAAGAAAGAAAGACAGACAGACAGACAGATGATAGATAGATAGATAGATAGATAGATAGATAGATAGATAGATAGATAGATAGATAGATAGATAGATAGATAGATAGATAGATAGATAGATGGATGATTTCTTTCTCTTCAGGAAAAAGAAAGGAAGGAAGGAAGGAAGGAAGGAAGGAAGGAAGGAAGGAAGGAAGGAAGGAAGGAAGGAAGGAAGACAGAAAGACAGAAAGACACATAGACACATAGACACATAGACAGACAGACAGACAGACAGATAGATTATTTCTTTCTCAAAGAAAGAAAGAAAGAAAGAAAGAAAGAAAGAAAGAAAGAAAGAAAGAAAGAAAGAAAGATGATTTATATCACTTTACAAAGTGGTATGAAGAGTTAAAATTTTGATTGTGAAATGAGTCATATGAAACAGTCAAATGACCTGGCCTAGAGAAAATGCATTGGGCAAAATTCCAGAAATTTTATTATTTGATTAAATGAACAAAAATAAAAAATAAAATCTTTGCTGCCCCAAAAGCAAATGGAATGGACCAAAGCTGTATGCATTTATCCCAAGGAAGCAGCAAAAGCAGGGGCCTGAATGGGTTATCTTTCTTATGGCTTGCTAAATTACATATTGGTCCTGTTTAGATCTTAACCTCAACTTCAAACAGATCATCATTTCCTTAATTCAAATTGAGAAGAGTCTGATGCAGCAAATGCACCAGATTTTATCCTTCTTGACACCATGCAATTACAGCAACGTGAAGAACAATTAATGAAGAAAACATATGTAGAAACAAAGAAGCTGTCTTCTACTGAAAAACTTAGATTGTTATGGCACCTATTGTTTTATTATAATTACCCATAATGTGTCTCCACAGGTATGATACATACTTTTGACATTAAAAGTTTTTTAAGTGCATCATTAAGTATTTTAGTGTATATTTATGTGGTTTCTCTCTGCCTCCTATACTTGACTATCCCATTTAAAGGAATGCAAACCAACTTACTAAGGGGGGGAAACATGCCCATTAAAGATAATAAAATGATTACAGTGAATTGACATTAAGATGTCACAGCTGTATAACTCATTCCTTTTATGTACTCCCAAGCTGAATTGTTTTATGACCGATCATAAACCTATTAGACTACTGGTAATAAAGGATTGTAATTAGTGATAAAATCTGGTTGCTTAGTGAGCCAAGACAGTCATCCTTACTTTCAATTTTTATTGAAAGTAATCAAGACAAAACCTTCAGCAATGTCAAAAAGCAGTTGGTGGAGAAGATGCTACTATTTTTAAAGCTGTGGTAACATTTAATTTATAGGCCTAAAAGTAACAATGGGAACAAATCCAGGTGTGTTCTAAACTCCATTAAAGAAGAGACAAGGATGGGCAACTAAATAGGCACTTTTCTTTTTTTTGTCACATTTTTCCCCTCTTCCCTGGCCCCAAAAAGGTTTTTCCAGCTAGCCTTTTTCTGTGTGTATCAGAGGTGGGTTCCTACTAATTCGCACCTATTCGGTAGAACCGGTTCGTCAAATCTACCGAACCGGTTAGAAGAGGTTCCACCAGTGGACCCGGAAAGCAGGCCACACCTACAGAAGAGGTTCCAAAGTTTTTTGAAACCCACCACTGGTCCTTGGAGATGATTATTCTACACTATCATGCTCATATTTATAAAACTCAGTGCCTCTGTGAAAGGCAAGGATGACTACTGCGTTTGTGGTGCAATCAGAACATTGCATGTGTTGAAGTTGTTTCAACGCAAACCAAAGATGCCTTTTAAAAAACAAGTTTACATCATATTCTTATGCATGCCAGTGCTGTGTGGGAGGTAATTTAAGGTGGTTCTGACAAGTGTCGTCAGCATCTTCATATCCGGTCACATGGGCAGCAAACCACTCCCATCCGGTCACATGGGCGGCAAGCCACTCCCACAAAGGAGGCCACACCCACAGAGTAGGTTCGAACAATTTTTGAAATCCACCATTGGTGTGTATCCAATCTTGATCAAGAGGGATCAAATCTGGGGCGTGAAAGAAAGACGCAAATGGGGAACAGTCTGTGAGGGTGTAAATTATTTATCTACTAACAATTCTTTAAGTCCTCTTGGTAGCTTACCAAAGTGAAAATAAAATACACGTTTAAAATAAAAATAATCAATACAGAATTGTAAACATCACCTTAGCATCCAAACCAAACATACCAAAAATGTGTTAAAAGTAATTCAAAGACCTGTGGAAAAGCTGAGTGTTTTTCGTTCTAATTTATTCTTTTATTACTTTTAACATTATGACAGAAAAACAAAACACATGATAAAAATACACTCGTTGTCAAAGAAAGAAATAGAAAGGTTTTTTGAAGTAAAAATAAAGAGTCCAATAAATTATAAATATTATTTTTTCTAGTATAGGTCATTGTTATTGGTCCATTGCCACTCTTGTTTTGAAATTAAAATATTCTCCCATTGTCTAGGCAGGAACCTCTAATTCTTTATTCCACTCATTTCTTAGCATGTCCACATTAAATTGATTTATTGGTAACCAAAATCTATAATAACTAATAGTAGGAGGGTTGGTTTTTTTAGTTTCAAAGGATTTAACAAGTTGTTCTAGTATCTCAAGCATTTCCTCCATAAGTATCTCAGAAGCAGAGAATGCTGTTGATAGAAGCATATTGTTAATAAATGTTGTAACTGTAAATATTGCCATTAGATTATATCTGGTAAATAATATATTTTTATTAATACAGAGCATGTTGAAATTCATCTTCTTCATCTATCAAGGAATTTTCTGGGCTTCCCTAGAAATCCCCAACTTTAATTTGAAATTCTAGGGAACAGTGTTAGTCCCCTCTTTTCTCAGCCTCAGATTCAGAAACTTCTTTCGTTCTTTCCCCAGATATGAACCAACCAAAGCTTTTTCTTTGTATTCAGGAAGAGGGAGGGACCAGGATTTTATGCGTACAGCATCTCTAACTTGAGTGGGTCCAATAATGAGAATGTCTACAGGTTTCCCTAAGAGGATGGATATTAGGAATGTTTGACTTCCACTTGCTGACAAGGGAAAGTTTTGTCAAAATGAATGGGAGATCTCCAAGAATGCAACAGTAATTCCTGCTTCCCTAAAAGAGAATTACTTGACAAGTGATACTCAAGCCACTGTGACATGTACAAGACACGTTCCATATGGCTTAAACCTTTTTGGGTTTTTCTGCTGTAATATGCGACAGAAAGTATGTGAGCTCTTTATTATAATGAAAAAAATCCACAATGGGGCCAAACCGCAATATTTTAAAAGTTTCTCTGGGAAAAGCTAGGTTTAAAAAATAGCAGGGCCAACACTAAGCAAAGTGGATGAGGGTTTTTTTTTTAGCTCAAACTGAATTTATACTCTCCTTTTTCCACATAGGCTGAACGCAAGCACAGTCTTGAACAGCACAAAAGGGTTGTGGAATTAATCAGGTTATCATCCAATTCTTAACGTGTTGTGTATTGGCCTTCCAGAATGTTCTTTGCTTTTCAGGTCCTTCAAAAGCTGGATCCTGAGTATTCTGGCGAAAGTTGATAGTTTAGCTTTCTTTTTTTTTTCCAAATATTTATTTTATTTCTTTAAAAAAAAAACACAAATATTTCATCATTTGTCAATCATTAAGACATTGAAGTACAATTTTTTTTGTGTGCCCCTCCCTCCCTCCACCCCCAACCCCCCTCGTCCTCCCCCCCCCCGACTTCCCAGAACCCGTACACGGTATGGATTTTTAACTAACACAGTCTAAAATCTATTGAGAAAAAAGAAATAAAGAAATTAATGACATCTCTACATTGACCTTAGCTTCTTCTTACTGAACTAACTTTTAACAGTTTAAATCATTTCTGATCTTAAGCATAGGCTAACTGGAATTTCTTGGTCCCGTATTTATTTTGTATATAGTCAATCCATTTTTTCCAGTCTCGTTTATATCTCTCATTTGAATGATCTTTAAGATATGCTGATATTTTAGCCATCTCGGCTAAGTTTGTGACTTTCAATGTCCATTCTTGGATTGTAGGCCAGTCTTCCTTCTTCCAATATTGCGCCACCAACAGTCTTGCTGCAGTTATCAGGTGCAGAATCAAATTAGTCTCTACCACTGTAAAGTCAGTACATATACCTAGTGATAGTTTAGCTTTCTTAATGTAAATAAGACTAGCTAGATTTCTCTTTCTTAGAGGAGGTTAAAAACAACTCTCTAACTTTATTTTTTTGCCCTATGCAAAATTTATATGTGAGGTGAGATGGTGTGGGGTAATGGATGCATTGTTAGAATAATAGCATGCAAAACATTTTAGCTTATTTTTATGCAACAGGCAACTAGCCATTAAATCTGGCTAGCAGGAGAGGAGGTGCAAGGGAGGTTGAATTAAATAACATCCATTGCCTTCATTGCAACATATTTCACTCTGTGGTAATTGAGAGAGACAGAGCCTTAAGTACCAAACAATTAACCCACGGCTAATTCCCTTTCTATCATGCAATTTAAAGGGAACATCAAAGACACCACTCAGGTATCTTCTCTGTCATTCTTCACAACACTGACTTCTTGTCTGAACTGAACTTTTAAACCTATTATAATGGGCTTTCTGCAACAAATATTCAGTAGGGAAACTATAGTAACCAATAATCTGTTTCACTTCAATGGAAACTATGTATCTGGATGGACAAGACTTGTGTTAAACATAAGACTACAAAAAAAAAAGAGTGCATCTGGATTTGGAAAAAAGTGATGGGGAAGTGAACTGCCATATTCCACCACAAACATTCAACCTTCCTAAGGAATAATGGCACGATAGGAGCAATTTAACATCCTTTTCACCGCATATGTAAAAACATAATTTAATCTTGTACCCTAGGAACAAGGCAATGTCTAACCACTTCTGAAAAATCTTGCCAAGAAAACTGCAGAGATTTGTCCAGGCAAGACTGGAAATCAGACACAATTGAAATGGAAGAAAAATAAAAATCCACATCTATAATGTTAACTCATGTTTTTTGTGAATGTAAAATTTGGGGGAATGCAAATGTATTCATAATTTCAGATTTCAGATCTTCATGATAAGATTCCAGACTTTTGTGGATTTTTAAAGGCGATTCACACAATTTCTTTAGAAGTGAGAGTATATTAAACTTCCATTGGGTAAATAGACTTAATGTAAAATATTTCATTTGGCAATTGTAGAAAATTGATAATTTTTAGGACTGGAAGCCTAATCTACGCATGCACCTTCTTATCGTATTTGTTCTGACCTTTGGTGATTACCTAATTTCTACATGTATGAATAACCGAAAACAGCAGAAAAATTTAAGAATATGAAACACTGACTCAGGCATAAATCAATTAATATAAATCAGTCATTAACTCTTGATTTGTATATGCTTAACTCATTCCTTTATTAAAAATGGGCAGGTATTTCAATAAATACTCCAATGTTTTGCCAAAGATATATAAAACATTAGTTTATTTTATGTAATTGAGATTTGTGCTCCTGAGAATATTCCTGCTGAAACAGACTAAGATTTATTTTATAGCTGTCCTATAATTAAGGTATTCAAGACAGTGGTCCTCATTGCATCTTATGGAAATGGATTCCTTAAGTTAACTATGCTTTCTTTGTATTGTAAATCTCTCTCCGGTCAGTTTTAGTGGGCAGCTTCTGAAAGTATTTACTTTCTTCACATCAGGCATAATTTTATACACTTTGATCAGATTTCCCTTCATAGAGCTACTATGTATTTGCTGCAAAAATGCTGGTAACAAAGACGCAGAAAACCTTCTATGTACACTTGTTTCCATCTAGTGGTTGTCCATATTTTTGCATCTCAACTACATCTACAATGTATTTTCTAAGATAACTATGCTAATTTATCTCCTAAAGAGGTTTTCCCACCCTTAATGATCTTGCCTGCTTTCTGTATATTTCCTAGTTCTATTATATTCTTTCAAAGGTGGCAACTCGAAGATAGCAACTGGACAATATTGAATGTCTGAAAGATTTGTATAAGAGCAATATAGTGTTGGCAGTTTTATTATATAAGAGCCAAGGTGGCGCAGTGGTTAGGGTGCAGTACTGCAGGCCACTTCAGCTGACTGTTATCTGCAGTTCAGTGGTTCTAATCTCACCGGCTCAAGGTTGACTCAGCCTTCCATCCTTCCGAGGTGGGTGAAATGAGGACCCAGACTGTGGGGGCGATATGCTGACTCTGTAAACCGCTTAGAGAGGGCTGAAAGCCCTATGAAGCAGTATATAAGTCTAACTGCTATTGCTATTGCTATTTCAAGCCCCTTCTTCAATGATTTCTAGCATGGAACTTTTGCTTTTCACAGCTGAGTTAACGTATTTGTAAAATTTTCTTGTATGATTTCTTGCTAGTAAAGATGGTTCAGATCCCATCACAGCATATGTAAAGTTGGGTCTGTGTGCTCCAGAGAGCATCACTTTACATTTATATAAATTTAATCCTGTTTGGCCAATTTTAATTTTTGAAAAAATCTTTCTAGAATTCCTCATTGTTTCTTCTGGGTTTCAATACCCTCAAGAGTTATTTACAAGCATAGCCAACTGACTGACTTCTCTTGGTGCCCTAAATATCTTAAATTGCATTACCATCACACTGATATTTGTTTTCTTTATGAAATACTTCATGACTGATGATAGGATATGCCTAAATTTGATTTTAATTATTGTGCACTTTCACTGGAATCTGTATGTATGAACTTCAAGTATGTACTAAATAATGTTTCACTAGAGCTAATGTGAGAAAATTTGGAAGTTCTATTGATGAAGTTACATCTGTGATGACCATTCACACCTTGGAGTCTTATTTTTGTGGTCAAATGAGCAGTAATACTACAGTATGGTGCAAGCAGAAGACTATTAGAAATAGTATGGTGTCATGGTTACAACATTGAACTAGCACTGAAAAGAACCATATTCAGTTCTGAGACAATGATGACCTTTGGGAAATTTGGGGTCAGCCAATAATCTTTTAGCAATTATAACACCAACATCAGTGGTGGGATTCAAAAAAATTTCGAACCTACTCTGTGGGTGTGGCCTCCTTTGTGGGAGTGGCTTGCCGGCCATGTGACCTGGTGGGAGTGGCTTGCCGGCCATGTGTTTGTTTGTTTGTTTGTTTGTTTCTTTCTTTCTTTCTCCCTCTCTCTCTCTTTCTCTTTCCTTCCTTTTGTCTCTCTATCCCTTTTTCCTTTTTTCTTTCATCTCTCTCTCACTTTTTCTTTCTTTTTTCTTTCTTTTTTCTTTCTTTCTTTCTTTCTTTCTTTCTTTCTTTCTTTCTTTCTTCCTTTCTCTTTCTCTCTCTGTGTGAGTCTCTCTGTGTGTGTGTGTGTGTGTGTGTGTGTGTGTGTGTGTGTGTGTGAGTGGTGGGTTTCAAAAATTTTTGGAACCTCTTCTGTAGGTGTGGCCTGCTTTCCGGGTCCACTGGTGGAACCTCTTCTAACCAGTTCGGTAGATTTGATGAACCGGTTCTATGGAACTGGTGCGAACTGGTAGGAACCCACCTCTGACCAACACCATCGCGCACACACACAGACACACACAAAAGTTATTATGGAGAAAATTGGAGAAGGAGGTGCAACCACCAGTTTCTAAAGAAAAGACAGAGCATAAACCTAATGAAGGAATGCAGAAATAGATGCCTTTTGGATTATTTGCAAATTCATCCCAAAATCAGGACTCTGTTAGCATCCTTTCAGATTGATAAATGTCAGAACCTATAAGTTTTCATGAGCTACAGTTCACTATGTACTCTGTGCATCTGATGAAGTGAGCTGTAGCTCGTGAAAGTCTACATCTATTAATAGAATGTATTAGTCTGGAAAAAAGACTATCTGACTCCTGATTGATTGATTGATTTTGCATTTGTTTTTCTGATTCTAGCCTACATAGGCAGAAAGCTGGTAGTGAATCCAAAGGTGGGGAGAGGAACTGCAAAAGGTATATATATATTCCCTCCCCCCCATGTAAAAGTACATGGGGGAGGAATCTCTTTTTTAAAGCAATGTATCATTTATTTTTCATGTATTCTTATTTTTGCTCGAGTAATGCAAGTTCGCAATAGTTGCAAAAGTAATTAACAAAAAAACAAAACAACAAAACAACACCCCCCCCACCCCAGTATGATCCCCACTTCAATATCAATGTTACTCCCTCATTTCAAGTGACAAAAAGATCTGAACAAAAATCATGAGTGGGAGAAGATTATCTTTCTTTCCTCCCCAAGAGATCAAAAGAGCTGTTTATTTTATTATTATTTTTTATCTTAAATGTATCCAGAGTTTTATGGGTAAATATTAAAGCACTTGCAGTTGGTCATGCTATAAGCTACTAGAAGGAAGTTAAGCTTTTGACGTTGGCTAGCTGAGATATCGGCTCTAAGCTGACAAGTAATTAAACCAGCATATCTGTAACAACTGTCATCTCTTATTTCTGTGCAACTTGGATGTAAACCAAAGGAAGGGAAGCCAAGCATGGGGCGGGGTGGGGGTGGGGGGGTGGAGAGGAGAAGAAGAAGAAAGAGAGAAAGAAAGACTTTATATTACTGGGCAACTGCTGAGTATCTCCTGCTGAACAGTTTAGCAGACCTGGGCATTTAAAGGATTGTGAGAAAGATCAAAAGGGTCAAAGATCCCTTTACCAATTAACAGCAGTCAGAAGCACATCAAATAAGGTGTAAATTTGGGCTTTGCAGTTTTGAGTAAGCCAGGCATAAAATGCATTCTAATGCTCTTGAGTAGATGCAGCTTTGAGCCATGAGTGATGTCACCACTGCGCTAAAAGAAGCTTAATCACATTTAGACTGGCATGATGGAGCAGTCCTGGGCGCCGAGCTGTGAATGCTTGCTGCTCTTTTCACTTCTGATAACACCAGGAATTGCTATCCTTTCTGCCTGCTCCAAAAGCATGTGAGTTTGAGTGTGCGTGTGTGTGAGAGAGAGAGAGAGAAAGAGAGAGAGAGAGAGGGAGAAGATAGGTTTAGATTTAAAATTAAACTTAGTTACAAACACTCAAACACACATGCACATAAATACAAACCCAGAACATTTCTTTGAAATTTCTTTGAAATTCTACTGCTTTCATTCTTAGCAATTTAGAAAAGGAGCTTCAGCAGGTTTTTTTCATTCACTCTGGTTAATTGTTTCAAGTAAAGGGGAGAAATAATTAATATAGCTTGGGGTGGATGCACTGTCTAATTCAGAATTATGTAAATTATGGAAGAAAAGGAGGTGGCAATGGGATAATTTTCCTACAGACAAAGTTTATTTTACAAATATCTTCCAAAATGATTGTAAAGTCCAACTAAATAGGCAGTCACTACAGTATCCCATTTATTTTGATAGTCCTCAGATCAACAACAATAGTAATAAGGATAAAGGATAATAAACGTAAGGACAAATATGTAGCTATGGGGCCTATGTGGAGAACAAGTACATCTTGTAAATTATGGTAACGGAAGCTTCATAGATGTATGTATGTTGAATGGCTGAATCTGCTGTTGGGTTGAGATTAAGATTAAGATTTAATGGATTTGTATGCCGCCCAATCCCGAAGGACTCTGAAAATTCCCCTTTAAAAGAAATATAAAAATCATAATCAAATCTTAACAACTGTGATCATAATCATTTCTGATAAAAGTATTTTTCATAATTGTTTCCGCTTAATATGAAATTAGGTTTACGTAAAGTAGGACTACCAGGTTTGGACTACAAAAATTCTGATGAACACTAGATGGCAGAAAAGACAGAAATAAAATAGAAAACTATGTCTCTATGCTGCCATCTAATGATGATTCTGAGTTTTGCAGCCCAGATAAAAGGTCTGGAGTGAGAAGGATGGTCAGCATGAAAACGATGACACATTTATCTGGAAATTCAGTGATGGAAACTAGACTTCTTTTCTATTTTTTGGTTTGAAACATTTCACTGCTTATCAGTATTCGACTCATGGAAAATGACCAAATAAACCTACACATATCACTCAGTTGTTTTGCTTTGTTACATCTACCAGTGGAAGTGTCTAAAGATAACAGGAGCTTCCATTAATGAATCCATTCAATATTTTGTGTGAAGAACGATTTCTCTTTTATCATCCATACTTTTGGAAGGCAAGACCAACAAACATTTAGTTCCTGATGACTAGGCACGGACCCAAGTCTACATATAGAATGATTATAGCAATGTATGAATTAGCCCACAAGCAAATATACAACCATGTATATGCAAAGGTATGGATGCTGTACACTTAGAGAGCATCATTCTTCTGTCTTCCATCAAATAATTTTTCAGGCAACCTGAGATGGCAACTTGTCTATCCTGAATATCAAGAGCACATGTTGTAAAATCAGTTTTTCCTAAGTTAGTACCAGAGGTGGGTTCCTACCAGTTCGCACCTATTCGGTAGAACCGGTTCATCAAATCTACCAAACTGGTTAGAAGAGGTTCCACCAGTGGACCCGGAAAGCAGGCCACACCTACAGAGGAGGTTCCAAACTTTTTTGAAACCCACCACTGGTCCTTGGATATGATTATTCTACACTATCATGCTCATATTTATAAAACTCAGTGCCTCTGTGAAAGGTAAGGATGACTACTGCGTTTGTGGTGCAATCAGAACATTGCATGTGTTGAAGTTGTTTTAACGCAAACCAAAGATGCCTTTTAAAAAACAAGTTTACATCATATTCTTATGCATGCCAGTGCTGTGTGTGAGGTAATTTGAGGTGGTTCTGACAAGTGTCGTTGGCATCTTCATATCGGGTCACATGGGCAGCAAGCCACTCCCATCCGGTCACATGGGTGGTAAGCCACTCCCACAAAGGAGGCCACACCCACAGAGTAGGTTCGAACAATTTTTGAAACCCACCACTGGTTAGTACCCTCCTGATCTTTTGGAAATATAATAGCCACTAATTCTGAGTGTTCTGACAATTAACTGCTCTAACATTTTTGAAGGACACCAGTTTGGTGAATATTTGGTGAAACTGCAATGCATTCATAATAAGATTTCAACAAGATTCAAGTTGTTATTCTCCTGATTAATCTATGGAAAACCTCTGTTGAAAAGGAAGGGCTTATGTATTTTATTTACATTGTGTAAATTACTGACTGCAGTCCCTATTCTTCTACAGCTGGAACAATACAGGTAGTCCTGGAGTTATGACCATAATTGAGCCCAAAATTTATGTTGCTAACTGAAACATTTGTTAAGTGAGTTTGCCCCATTTTATGACATTATTTCCCACAGTTGTTAAGTGAATCACCGCAGTTGTTAAATTAGTAACATGGTTGTTAAGTGAATCTCTTTTCCTCATTGACTTTGTTGTCAGGAGGTCGAAAAAGGTGACCCCGGGACACTGCAACCGTCATAAATATGAACCAGTTGCGAAGCATTTGAATTTTGATCACGTGATCATGGGGATGCTGCAACGATTGTAAAAGTTGAAGTCAACTTTTTCAGTACCATTGCAACTTTGAACAATTATTAAATGAACTGTTGTAAGTTGAGGATCACCTCTAGTCTTTGATTCTATAGCTCCGCAATGAAGGTACTTGTAGGCTGTTTCTTGATGGACATGCTTTTCAGAAGGATGCTTATACATGTCATTTTCAGAATGAAATTTTGAAAAGAAGCCACCTGGATAATTTTGAGGTAGACTAACGTGTGGATGAGACTCCTGCAGATACGGACATTTTAGGATGCAACTCAAAACAGTACCAAATGACATACCTTAAAGTTTATTTTAGGATTAAAAATAGTTTAAAAATGCATGTATTTTGTGGGGAAAAAAACAATTAAATTGCATTCTTAGATGTCACTTAATTCCAATATTTAGGTGTGGTTTTTTTTAATTAGAGAGTAATTTAAAAACAAAACAGAAAGGCTTTATAAAGGAATTCTAAACTAAGACGAATAACAAGCAGCCTAATGTCCCTTCCCTCACCCACTGGTATATGTATCTCCATAAATTTTTTGGTAAAATAACATCACCAGGAAGTGAGTTCAAAATCTCAGTTAGATACCATTCTCACAGAGAATGACAAAAAGCTCCCCGAATTGAAAAGCGAACTCTTTCCAGAGCAAGGTGGGGAGGGGGGGGAAGCAGTAATTAAAATCTTAATGGGGCTATTGTCTTTGGAAATCTCAGCTTTCATTTGAATTCATCAACATACCAATGGTTACCAGGCGCCTACATAAAGGACTTCCCCATAAGTGCCATGTTTCACATAACTGAGATGTGTAACATAATTGTGCTGGTTTGCGGAAAATAATTCTATCTGTTTTCTTACAAGAGTGTTGTGTGTGTTTGTTTGTGTTTACTGAAATATTGTCTGTGTGGGGGAGAAGGAATAGCTTGATCTGTGAGACATTATAACCACAGACACAAAGAGAAGCTAGTGGCCAGCATAGCTACATTGTTTTTTTGGAACAACAAGCCTATGCAGAGAGAAGTAAATGACAGTTAATTACAAATTACATTCTGGATGGGGGCTGTGAAGGCCTCGTGGCTTGAATAATAAATAGGCCCCTTAGGCACTCACCTGCCTGCAAAGGAGCATACAGAGGGACAGGCCCGGGGTGCGAGACAAGTTTCAAACAAGCTGGTAAACACAAAAGCTTATTGGATTACAGAGCTTTAGGAGAAAGCATTCAGATCTCCAGCAGCAACTGGGTTGAAGGGATTTCTAAAGGATGAATTGCTATTCACTGTAATTTTTTTTTGAATACTGTTCTTTGGGTGCAGGAAAGAAAACAAATTCACTTTCGCAACCCCACCCACCCCCCTTTCCCCAATATTAGAAGGGGAAGCCTAATTCTATTACAAATGCCCTTTAGAATACATGACTTGGAGAAGGGGGAGGAAGGCAGGGTCCTGGAAATCTAATCTCTTTGCAAATTAGAAAGATTATGTGGAGTGTTTTTGGTTCCTCTTTTCAACCTTCTGGTTGACAAATCAGTATGTCGCATGTCCTAAAGATAGTATTTGGAAAAAAATAAAAAATAAAACAATTTTTTTTTAAAAAAAGTTACTGACAGGCTATATGAAATTTTAGCCTTGATCGGAAAAAGTCTGCTTCTTTGATCTTTGGGATATTTGCTTGTTAACATTGAATTCAGGTTTTTAAGAACTTTAATTCTAAACTCACTATAATTGCAAAAAGAAATTAGACAATGTCTGAAATAATTAATGTTAGAATTAGAGCATTGAAAAGACCTTGGCTTTTCTAATTCACTTAAAGCAATTCCTATTCATTTAGTTGAGCTAAGTGCTTATTGTTAAAGACAAAAGGCCCAACAGTTTGACATTGAGCTCATTATGTATGTTTGAAACATTCTGCAATTCAAGGCCACACCACATGCTATAAAGCACAGGCTGATGGATTAAAATTCAGACCACACAATTTCCCTGAATAGCTTTCCTTTTAAACCTGATTAAAACTTCAAAACAAAAGCACATCAGTAGGGCCTGGATGTGTCTGTGTTCTATGCACACATCATTTGAGAGTATTTTCTTGCACTCATTACGGCAAAAGTGAACTAAATATTCCTATGCTCTCTGCCTGGAGTGACTGCATAGAGGTAAGTCCTATTGATTTGCGCAAGACTTGAAAGGCATTTTAAAACTAGAATCTTTCAGTAACAATCCATCATCCAGTGACATACATTTAAGTGGCATTGATTTCAATAGGAGGTTAATTCATATAGCTGGACATACGATGTTGCCATTGAGCTTAAATAAATAAGACTGCAAGCTTTAAATGAAGGTTTCTCAACAGTAGCGCACATGATAAAGCTCTTGGCATGTTCCACTTTATGTTACAGGTGGAAGATTGGCTAAATAGTCTTCCATCACATCCATGTAACAAAATCCCTATAAAGAAAGGAGACATGTCAGAGATATGCAGGAAGTTGCTTATATATAATAACCTTAAAAGGCTCAGACCAAGAAGATGTTTTTTTTAAATTGAATGCTTACTTTTCATCCATTGTGCAGACAGAATATTTATTGACAAATCAGTCACGTAAGATTTTAATTAGGGTCTAAAAGTGAAGGAACTCTCCTTATATTTTCTGCTATTTACAGAATGCTGTGATTCTGGTATTTTGCTAGAAAAAAAATGAAATAATGGTGTTTTTCAGAATGAATGGCATTTCTTTTTAAAAAGTATGCACAGTATTTCCTATAACTTACAACCATTGAATTGACCTTAATGTGAGGTATGGTCAGTATGGTATAATTATTAAGGTACTGGATTAAGAATGAAAACATACCCACTTTCAGCCATAAAAGCTGACTTTCAACTCGCTCTTTCTTTTAACTGCAACTACCTCACAGGATTGTTGTGAGGGGAAAAAATAGAAGGAAACATGTTTGCATGTATACCGCCTTAATGTAAGCATGTTTGAATGTTTGAATGTTTATTAACATTTGTAGGCCGCCCTTTTCCCTGAGGGGACTCAGGGCGGCTCACATAAAAATCAGGAAGGGGGAATACAAACAATGACGTAGACACATATAGTAAAAAATAATAAGCAACATTCATTCATCATTCGGGAGGGGTGGCTATCTTTGTCCCCAGGCCTGATGGGCTAGCCAGTTCTTAAGGGCTGTGCGGAAGGCCTGGACGGTGGTGAGGGTACGAATCTCCACGGGGAGCTCGTTCCAAAGGGTCGGGGCTACTACTGAGAAGGCCCTCCTCCTTGTAGTTGCCAGCCGGCACTGGCTGGCCGATGGAATTCGGAGGAGGCCCAATCTATGAGATCTAATTGGTCGCAGGGAGGTAATTGGCAGAAGGCGGTCTCTCAAGCATCTGATAAACAATGCAATAATTTATACTTATTCAATTTAATTGTTCCAAATGAGCATGCCACTTGGATCCTGATAATGGGTTACTTGTAATGAGAAGTACAGGAAAACAATTGTAGGCCCCCTCCCCCAAGGACGTTTGAATCAAAACTGAATCAAAAAAAACCTTTTTAAGACGTGTGTGATAGTGCATTAAGACTGCAATTGTGAGAATGAAGATTGCCCTGAGATCCACGCAGTGGCACAACGCTTCTTTTTGAGTAAAAGCGATTGAAAACGAACGAAAGCAAAACTTCAAAATGATGGCGAGCACAAGAGACTGAAATCATCTCCCCAAAATAATTGTTTTAGTGTGAGGGATGCTCTTGAGTAACATATACCAAAGATTTAGAAAACATAAAACTAGGTCAAGTATATACATACAATGTAGAAATACTCCTTGTATTTGATCATAAGCATCTTCAGATATTTCAGTTCAGTTTTCTAGCAGCATTTTTTTTGTTTTTTGCCAACCTTATCAAGCTCCAGCCAGGATCAAGGTAGTCTGTTTTTTAAAAAGTGCCCTAAACTCAAAGCTTTATAGATTGCAATATAGCAACCAATTGGTTCAAGAGTAGGTTCATTCATCTCGGAATTAAATACCAGCTTATGAGTTTTACTTGCGACCAGGACCCTAAGTGTTATCTCTTAAAAGACGCCTCTTTGATATCTGTAAAAATTACTGCCAGATGAATATAATTATAACTGTTACCTAAGCTTATCTAAATTATTGTCCCACATATTAAAATCACACATATTTCTTCCTTGCGTTAGAGACTTCTGGAGAGCCATATCACATGAGTGTTTGTGCAATATTATTCCTATATCAATCACTTTGAGAGATTTAACATTTTTCAGGTTTAATAATTAATCTTAATAATTAAGATACGCCTTACAATTTAAATCCTTTTAAAAATATCCATTATCCCTATTCTATGAAGAACTACTTTTTATCTTTCAGGTAATAAACAAAACTTGGAAATGTGCATTGTGCTATTTTATCTCACTATATAGAGAATACCTAATCGCGATTCTCCAACAGCTAAAACATGAACAAGTGATGAACATGCCACCCTTTCATGACCAAGCAACTAGAAGAAGCCAAGATTTCTTGAACCAAGTCCAATATTGTATCCATTACACCCTCTGACTAGCCAAGAATAATCCCAGAGGTCATATTTACTCATAATAAAAATTTCAAGCAGACAAGAGCTTTAGCATATCGCATTCGAGATCTGAAAAGGAGCATTTCTCATGTACAACTGTATGTGTAGGTAGGGTTGGTAATCTTGAGAGACTGGCGTTCCTGTCCACATGGAGAAGCTACAAGAGATAATAAGATATGGGTGCATGTCCCTTTTCAGGTCTTTGGCCATCAACCCACTTCCTCGTTCTCCTACACTTCCACTTTACAAGCAGAAGAAGATCTGAAAGTGGCAGATTGAGTATGAATATATACTAAAGATCTTTTTTTAAAAAAAATATGGGTAGAATGAAGCTGAGTTCCTAGCCTTCAGTGAATGATATTATGGCCTAATGATCTCAGAGATAATATTAGCATAGCAAACATCTGGGAGTTGTCAGAAGTCAAAGGACTGTTTCCTATTTTGATTTTGGGAGAAATAAGATGGGTAGAAATAGTTTCTACCTAAGAGGAAAAAAGAGACTATCTTTGCCACAGCAGAGTAATTCTGAGTGTACTGACAATGAGACCGGTAATCCATCATGTCATCAGTCCTGTGACAGATGTACCCTGTACCTTGTCTCTGTATGTGTGCATAGAGGATACGTCAGAGGCCAGGAGGCAAGGGACACTTAACCCCTACAAGCTTCATGTTCCTGCTGTGCTTCAGACAACCTCTGTCATGTATGAAAAGCCTAAAGAATGACAGTAAATCTATACAAACCTGTGCAATCTACTATCATGACAGCCACACACCATGTAGCCTTATAACACTATTAAACTGCATGATGACAGCCATGTAAGACAAGACCTTTATTATGTGCCTTGTTGAGCTACTTAAGGGAGAGTTGGAAATAACAGCATGGGTAGCTTTTCAAAGTTAGGGAAATTAACAGAAGGATGCACCTTAAAATCTCTTGCTAGAGCTGATTATTTCACTTCCATGTCCACCACAGGAAATCAAAAAGTCAACTTCCTTCTTTGCCATTTATACATAGATCACTAAAATATCACTCTTTAGCCTTTAGCCTCATTTACTTTCAGCAACAAGAGGGAATGATGTGAAGAAGATTCTCCTAAGCCTTGATAGTTGAGAGCAAAGCTGGAGATGGGGAATGGAAGAAAGCAGCTGTTGGAGAATTGGATTTCTTGAGCTCCCCAGCTTTAAACATTTTGGATATGAGTATACCAATTTGGGACAACTGGACTCTGGAATGATTCTGGAGAAGTGTTGTTCTCTTTTTTTAATCATTTTTTTATTTTACTTTAATATAAACAACACATCTTCCATTAAACTACCCTCCCGGCCTTCTCCCGGGGCGGTGGTGGCGGCAGTGGCAGCGGCTACTTTAAGTGCTCCCTTGTCTCACAGCCGGGGCCGCTCCAGGCCACCGGCTGCTGACACGTGCTCCTGCAAGAGCCTCTAGGCAGTGCCGGGAGGCCGCAGAGAAGCTTCGCTCCGTTTTTCACTCAGCCTTCCCCCAGAGGCGATCTGAGACTTCCAGCGGTGAAGCTTGGAGAAGCAGCGGACGCAGGCCGGGACAGCGGGGGGGCAGCGGGGCACTTTGTATCGCGGGAGCCACCAAGCGCCTTTGCTGCAGACCCGGGCGCTTGGTTGCTCCCACGATGCAAATTCCCCCCCCTCCGAGGCCGACTGCTGCCCTGCTGAGCCTCACCAGGTATCAACCTCACCGCACGTCACTGGTAGGTAGGTAGGCAGGCAGGCAGGCAGGTGGATAGATAGATAGATAGATAGATAGATAGATAGATAGATAGATAGATAGATAGATAGATAGATATAAATTAATTAATTGGAACAATTCAAGAACTCAATTCAACAAATCACAATGATAAGAGAACACATTATTTGAAGTGCCAGGTGCCAATAGTTTTTCTGAAGCCTAGCAGGGGCTGGGGCCGTATTGATCAGGGTGGGGGCTGGATTGAGCTGCAGTCCTATCGTGGAGCTGAAAAGACCCCTAGAGGTGACTTTCCTTGAGAGAAAACATGCCAGGGGAAGTCCTTCACCTGCTCTTATTGGTCCAGCAGAACCAACTGGTGAAATGTAGCCCTGAAGGCATCCAGGTGTTGAGAATTTTGGAGAAATAGAGAAACCATGGAGAATTTTAAAGGATTTCATCTTGAAGAGGTTACTCTGACTTTGTTATCTCTGGTCTGCCTCACTACTAAGTTCAAACCAGCAGAGATGAGAATAGGTGCTAATGTTTCCAAAAATATATTGCAAATGTCTATAATAAATTCGCACTGATGATTGTAATCAATCAAAGTACATGATTCTATTCATAAATGGGACCAGATAATGAGTGTAAAAGTAACACCTAGGCTTCTAGTAATATAGCGGCCAGAACAACAATAAATATGAAGTATATAGTGATGTGATTTCATAGTAATTTGTTCCAGTGCGTCCAAATAAGCCAATTTTGAGCTTGCTATAGGACTACCTTATCTGGTTGATAAAAGATTACCATTATCCAACAGCATAATGGTAGGGAAATGTTTTTGCTGCTGCTATCTAGTGGGTATCTGAATCTTTTCAGATACAATTGCTCCTATTCGGGATTCAGTCAGTGATAATTTCAGTCAAACTAGCAACAGAGGTGGGTTCCTACCAGTTCGCACCAGATTGGTAGAACCGGTTCGTCAAATCTACCGAACCAGTTAGAAGAGGTTCCACCAGAAAGCAGGCCATACCTACAGAAGAGGTTCCAAAATTTTTTGAAACCCATCACTTACACACACACACACACAAACACACAAACACACAGACAGACAGACAGACTCACACAGAAAGAGAAAGATAAAGAAAGGAAGGAAGGAAGGAAGGAAGGAAGGAAGGAAGGAAGGAAGAAAGAAAGAAAGAAAGAAAGAAGAAAAAATAAAGAAAGAAAAAGTGAGAGAGAGATGAAAGAAAAAAAGGAAAAGGGACAGAGAGACAAAAGGAAGGAAAGAGAGAGAGAGAGAGAGAGAGAGAGAGAGAGAGAAAGAAAGAAAGAGAAAGAAAGAAAGAAAGAAAGAAAGAAAACACGTGGCCAGCAAGCCACTCCCACCAAGTCACATGGCTGGCAAGCCACTCCCACAAAGAAGGCCACATCCACACAATAGGTTCGAAATTTTTTTTGAAACCCACCACTGACTAGCAACTATTTCTTAAGAAAACTTGGTTGTGTACAACTCCAATATATGATTCTTTAAAATCACTTGCTTTTACTTTTGCCCAGAAAGACTCTCTTGGATAAATAAAGACAAAAGAACTAGTTAAATAGTAATAAAGTTAGTTCATGTATATGTAAGGAAAAGATCTTTCTGCATTTTGATGAAATTATCATACATTTCAATAGTAATGAAGTGACAGAGACCAGAGAAGGATATCAAGGATCACATTCAAACTGAGCTGCCACTCTCTGAAAGAGATTCATTTCAAGGGACAAATGACATAATTATGATACTCCTTTCCTTTGCCAGCCACATTTCAAAAAAGTAAAAAAAAAAAGGAGACCTTTTATCAGTGTAATAATATCTTGTAAAGAATAATGTATTCCCAAAGCTACAAATGGCAAGTATTTGGTTTAATACAATTTTAGAAATTTCATTTCTATGTAACTATTTTCCGTGAGACGATGGTGTCTCAATTATTAGTAGAAACTCTGTCCACCACATCCTATTATATTTAGAGTTTTGGATTAGAATGCCTTCATACATATTTTTAGATAGGTAGGTGTTCTGACCCCCTCCTCTGTCCAGTAACGAATGCCGAGACAAGCTTAACTGGAATGTCCTTTAATAGCAAGACACCAAAACCTCAGTGGCTGAAAGCCAAGCAGAACAAACAGATAAGGACCTTGGCAGCAACTCAGACAAACTCAGGCAGCAATAAACACAGATAAGGCTTGGCAACAATCCAGCCTGCCAAGCTCACAGTACTGTCCTCCGACATTCAATTCCTGCGTTGACTTCTGCAAAGAGGGCCGTGTGCACAAGTAGCTTTTTATAGTCTGGAGAGGAGCCTAATGACCATCAGCTGAGTACAATCACCTCCTGTAATTGCGTAATTGTTCCTGACGCCTATTAAATAAAAAAATATTAAATCTGAGGACTATACTTTGACAGAGTGCTTTTTATGGGGCTGTGCTCCTGTGCAGACCTTCACCAACAAGAACGGGGATGTAAAGGGGCAGGACCAGAAATTTCAAAGATGCCCAAGTAAGGGAGGCACCAATGTCTTTAGCTTATCCATTTCTGAAGAATACTAGGGTTCTGCATGTGTTGACATTGTCACACCAGGGATCACTCTTGAATCTCCTATGCCTTTCTCACTGAGAAAAGCTGTTCTCAATTGACAACGCATTGTTGGGCTTCTCTGGCTACGAAAACTAGATACACCTGTTTCCCATCTCATACTAGACTGCCTGTATGGACAAAACAGCTACAACCGAAATGCAGGCAGTGGCATTTGCTTCTGAATTAGGTGCTTATGACAACAACAAGGAAGTCAATGTACATTTCTAATCTGCAGTTCCATGCACTTATTTTCTTACACACTTGTTCATCAGGAAGCCAATTTCAGTTTTACAGATGAGATAGAAACTGAATCTGCAAATTTAAAAATGATGCTGCCAGTTGCATACAAGGAAAACCAGTACAAAATGTTTTACAGATGGCACCCGGCACCAACAAGGTTAGCTAAAATCTTAATAAATACCTCCCCAAAATGTTGGAAATGCGAATCAATACACGGAACATATTACCATTTATGGTGGACTTGTGAGGAGGCTAAATTTTTTTGGAAAAGGATCAAAAATTGCCTGGAGGCAATAACAGGGGTTAAAATAGAATGGAAACCTGTCTGCAAAATACAAAAAAGAAATCAAGTATTTAATACTACATATAATTACGGTGGCAAGAATTGCCTTTGCCCAGAAATGGAAAAACAAATTAATCCCAAGCGAAGATGAAATAATAAGAAAGGTTATGGACTGTGCCGAAATGGACAAACTAACTAAAGAAATCCAGGGAAAAGAAGAATCAGAATTCTGATATGGGATAAATGGTATAGGTGGATGGAGGAAAGAAACAAAAATCAATGAAGGAATATAACAAAACTCAAAAAATAATAGTTATGAGTAAAATAAGAGGGTTAAGAATGGTAAAATCCAAATGAAATACAATAGAAGGGGAAATAATATAAGGTGAGCGCTATCGATTGATGATTCCTATTATAAAGAACAGGAAGTGATGTACGTCTAATTTTTGTGTGAGTGTATTTTACGTGTTTGTTAATAAAAATCTTTTTAAAAAAAGAAACCAAATCTGCAAAACTGCATTTGAACCGATCCCTACACATGATCCAAATATACAGTATATTTAAAACATTCCAAGTATACCTCCTAAATGCTAAATAAGATCAATGTTTGAACAGGGCCAGGTAGCAGAAATTAAGAATTGTCCCTGAATAGATCTGCAACAAACAACGATCTGTTTGTGAGGAGGAGCTAAAGGGATTGGGGGGGGGGTGTACCCAAGGTTACTGTAAGCAGGCAAATTAATAGTGGCAACACTATCCTGACTCAGACAAAAGGTGCTAATTGTATGGAAAGGAAATTTCTCCATGCAAAGCATTACAATTGCTTCGACATGCATGATATATTACCATCTGCTGCTTTGTTCTAGTTGCTGTTGTGCAGTTTGACATACATGGCATATGTTGTTGCAGGGAAATGGGATGAAATATAGTATGTTTCTAATATATACATAATATTATTTAAGCATTTAGTTGACTAGGGTATTAAAAAAACCAAACCATTCTGTTAAATGCTCAGAAAACGGTATAAAACTGACCCAGGTATATATATATATACAGTTTGTTCTTTTCCTAAAATGTATCTATGAACACATTTCCTCCTCAGGAACCTCCAAGCAGTGTGAGGAAATATAGGAAACCTGTAATAAAAGTGTTGATTTTAAACTGTAGGAAGTTATCACCCAGCCCTCTCCCAGAAAAATGAAATATCCTAGGAAATATTGAAAAGGCAGAATATTTCTCTGGATGTGAAAAGAAAGAAACATGTTTTAAAAGACAGAATAGCTGCTTGTAGCTTCCTGCCCATCCCCACTTTGTCAATGGGCCATTAAGAAGGCTAAGCTAGTCCCTTTACATAATAAAGACTTCTCCACTTCAGCTCATTAAGCAATAGCAGTAGACTTAGCAATAGCAGTAGACTTATATACTGCTTCATAGGCCTTTCAGGCCTCTCTAAGCGGTTTACAGAGAGTCAGCATATTGCCCCCAAAAATCTGGGTCCTCATTTTACCCACCTCGGAAGGATGGAAGGCTGAGTCAACCCTGAGTCGGTGAGATTTGAACCGCTGAACTGCTGATCTAGCAGTAGCCTGCAGTGCTGCATTTAACCACTGCGCCACCTTGGCAAGAATTACCTGTAATATTGTTGCTGTTTGCTGGACATCATTCTAAAAGTCAACCTGAAAAAGAGGTCCTAGTAGGAAGAAATAAGCAAAATGAGGCTCTCTTTTTAGAATGAATGACATAATAGACATGTTAGAAATAGTCAGAAGATTTATTGTTATCTATCTGCCTACCTGTTGTGGCCCAGCAGGTGCCGTTGGAGCTGCCACCAGACTCCAACAGCGAGGAGCCCTCTGAGTCAGCTCTGGAGGGGGTGGAGGACCCTGGACAGGGTTCCGACTCCGAGCAGGGCGCAGAGAGACTGGTTGGCCACCAGGTGGCGCCTGAGCCTTGGACCAGTGGGGAGGAGACAAGGGAGAGTGATCCAGAAGCCAGCAGTGAGTTGTTCCTGGATGCACGCCATCGAAGAGCTACTAGGCGTCAGGAACAATTATGCAATTACAGGAGGTAATTGCGCTCAGCTGGTGGTCATTAGGCTCCTCTCCAGACTATAAAAAAGACTGCTTGTGCACACGGCCCTCTTGCAGAAGTCAATGCTTTGACTAAAGAGAACTGCTGGATTGCAGCCAAGGTTTGTCTCAGTTGCTGCCAAGGTCCTTATCTGTTTGTTTGCTTGGCTTTCAGCTACCGAGATTTTGGTCTTGCTATTAAAGTACATTCTAGTTAAGCTTGTCTTGGATTTCATTACTGGACGGAGGAAGGGGTCAGAACAGGTAGCCCAGCTCAAAATTTCTCTCAAAATGGAGAAATTGGCTGTTTAGGTGAAGATGTGTGCAGAATCACAGAAGGAGTACAATGGAAGCTCTTAAGGGCTTGGTTGCCCTTTTACACAATGCCTGTAGGAGAGGAACAAAAGCCCAGGCTTGAAGTCTGCTTGGATGCTTCTTTAATATAAGATTGGAGCGACAATGAGAAATTGATTTTCTTTGATTGATCAAGCAGTGGGCTATCAGGAAATCACTGGGCAACTAAAAAAGTAAGAACACATCTTTAACTTCAATTTCAAAATACACATTGTGGGAAGTTATCACCCAGCCTTCTCCCAGAAAAATGAAATATCCTAGGAAATATTTAAAAGGCAGAATATTTCTCTGGATATGAAAAGAAAGAAACATGTTTTAAAAGACAGAATAGCTGCCTGTAACTTCCTGCCCATCCCCACTTTGTTAATGGGCCATTAAGAAGGCCAAGCTAGTCCCTTTACATAATAAAGACTTCTCCACTGCAGCTCCAGGGGGGATGGGAGTAAAAGCATGATAATATTGGCCCTTTACTCAACTGACCACATGGCATCTGAGAACTCAACCAAATCTGGATTCAAAACACAGCCCAGAGAGTTGTCCCTGCATGGCCCTATGGGAGTCTGACAACCAATCAGAATACATTTCTTACACAGGAACAGGAAACAGAGAAGTGGGACTGAACAGGTTATAAAAAGCCTAGCAAGCCCCTCCCTCAGCCCTTCTCTTCTTCTCCACCAACATTGAAGCATGGGATCCCCCTTTTCTGTTCAGGACTCAAGCCATGTGGTCCTGTCCACCAATAAACCATCTTTCCAAGCAGCCTCCATGTCTCCAGTGTCTTTTTCCGCACTTGGAGACGAACCCAGAAGGATATTTCTTTCATCAACATCCTAAAGGTTTGTCAGGAGTTCGTTCAAAGCATGCAACTCCATCCTCACCTCCCCTTTTCTTTCTTTTATAAGGTGTCTGATAAAGGAATCCTTGTAATCCTTGTTCATTTGCAAATAGGCATGAGGCCAGCTTGCTGTCTCCCTCTGTTAATAAGATGAAGTTGTTCATCCAGGCTTCCAAAAATTTTTAAGTCGATTGGCTTTGCCCAGAAATTGCTTTCGCTCTGTAACTTCTTGTTCTCCTATCCAGACTTTTGAAATATTATATTAGTTTGAAATAGCTGCCACGTGGCTGTCATTCTGAAACGATTGTCCTGGTCATTTTAGGAACATTTAGAATATGATGTACAGTATTTTCACTTATATATTTTGTTTGTGTACAACTGTTGGCAACAAGGAGGGAGCTTCCCAGGGCTTTTTCTATTTCTGGTATGCCCATGAGATATTCAGATGACTCAGCAAGACTGGGGTACTTGTATCTAGAGCAGTGTTTTTCAATCTTAGCAACTTTTAAGTTATGTCCATTTCAAATCCCAGAATTCCCCACATTGGCTGGGAAACTTTTTTGCATTTTGTATGCATTTTTGAATGACAATTGTACCACAAAAATATAGAAAAATTGCTGCATTTCGGTTTAAGAATTACAATATGAACTTTAAAAAATTTGCATCACATAATGTTGATTTTATGTTGATTTTATTTATATGCCGCCCTTTTCCCCTGAAGGGGACTCAGGGCGGCTCACAACTCAACAGGGAAGGGGATACAAACAGAATTTAAAACGATATAAAAAACAATGCAAAATTAAAACACAACAGTCATACCAATTTGAGGCGGGGGCAGCAGTTCTTTAGCCCCAGGCCTGTCGGAACAGCCAGATTTTAAGGGCTTTGCGGAAGGCCTGGAGAGTGGTGAGGGTTCGAATCTCCACGGGGAGTTCGTTCCAGAGGGTCGGAGCAGCCACAGAGAAGGCTCTCCTCCGGGTAGTCGCCAGTCGACATTGGCCGGCGGATGGAATTCGGAGGAGGTCTAATGAACTGTAGGAAGTTATCACCCAGCCATCTCCCAGAAAAATGAAATATCCTAGGAAATATTGAAAGGACAGAATATTTATCTGGATGTGAAAAGAAAGAAACATGTTTTAAAAGACAGAATAGCTGCCTGCAGCTTCCTGCCCATCCCCACTTTGTTAAAGCCTGACCTAGTCCACTTTACATAATAAAGAGTTCTCCCCTTCAGCTCCAGAGTGATGGGATTAAGGCATAACCCAACACGCCACATGGCATCTGAGAACTCAACCAAACCTGGATTCAAAACGCAGCCTAGAGAGTTGCCCCTGCATGGGCCCATGGGAGTCTGACAACCAATCAGGATACAAGCTCAAGATCAAAGGCCAGAGAGGGCATAAAACCAGGGATTCAGCTTCTCTTCCTCCCTTGCCTTCCCTTCTCTTCTCCTGTCTTCTCCATCAACATTGAAGCATGTGATCACCTTTTCTGTTCAGGACTCAAGACACGTGGTCCTGTCCACCAATAAACCATCTTTCCAAGCAGCCTCCATGTCTCCGGTGTCTTTTTCCCCACTTGGAGCCGAACCCAGAAGGACATTTCTTTCATCAGAACCAAACAAGTGTCCTTATTTATATACAATTCTGGAAAATACAACTAGAATCATAGAGCTGGAAAGGCATTTAAGTCATTTAATTCAACTCACTGCAGGAATCCAAATTCACACATTGTCAACATATGGTTGTCTCACTTCCACTCAAACACATTCTGTAAATGGGACCCCACCGCAGCTCTAGGTAATTAGTTTCACTGTTGAATTGTCCTTACAATTACAAAATTGTCTCTAACATTCACTTACAACCTACCTTCCTTTGCCTAGAATTTTGAAACAACACAGCATAAAATTTATTGTGAGTTCTCCAAGATGATTAATAAAGTCAAACAGTAATATAAAAGTAATTTAGAAACAGTGAAAATATATTTTAAAAATAAAAAGTAAGGAAAATTAATTCTAAATAAAAGCCCACTAGCCAGGCCTCCTTTAACACTGTCTGTTGGCAAATATAATTTCCAAAGACACTGAGAAATAATGATCTCACAAGTCAGAGAATTTGGCAGTCCAGACTATCAAAATCACCCAATTCACCTGATATATTGGGGGGGGGGGGAGTTAGAGATATCAAATCACAGACACAACATTTCTTAACTTTTCAGTGATATATAGAGCCGAGGTGGCGCAGTGGTTAAATGCAGCACTGCAGGCTACTTCAGCTGACTGCAGTTCTGCAGTTCGGCTGTTCAAATCTCACCGGCTCAAGGTTGACTCAGCCTTCCATCCTTCTGAGGTGGGTAAAATGAGGACCTGGATTGTTGGGGGCAATATGCTGACTCTAAACCGCTTAGAGAGGGCTGAAAGCCCTATGAAGCGGTATATAAGTCTAACTGCTATTGCTACATAGGACTGACATTTTCATTTAAGTGTATGGTATGGCAAAGGATTTCAAACCAATAGAAATACCCACAGTAGTATACAGGTAGTCCTTGACTTACAACACTTTATTTAATGACTGTTTGAAATTACAATGGCACTGACAAAAATGACTTATGACCATTTTTCACACTTATGACCGTTGCAGTATCCGCATGGTCAAAATTCAGATGCTTGGCAACTGACTCATATTTATGACTGCTGCAGTGTCCCAGGTTCATGTGACAAGTCAGTGGGGAAGCCAGATTCGTTTAACAACTGTGTTACTTACTTAACAACCGCAGTGATTCACTTAACAAATGTGGCAAGGAAGGTGGCAAAATGAGGCTTAACGAATGTCTCACTTAGCAAGAAAAAATTTGGGCTCAATTTTGATCGTAAGTCAAGTGCTACTGGTACTTTTTTTAAAAAAAAAAATCATTATGCTTGTCTCCAGTTTGGAGGCAAATGCAATTGGTAATATGTTCAGTCACTAGGAAAAGCACTGGTACTGTTTCTTTTTAACATTTTTATGAATGATCAATCAATACATCCGCAGAAGAAGCTTCTTGTATGCTGACTAAGCCATAGCAATGCATGCAAGGGCATTTATCCAAATTAAAAAAAGGTGCTAACAGCAGTGTTAGAAAAATTATTATACTGCCAGCCAATTTACATCAAATGCAAGTAATATATAGGTCACCCTCTTCCATTTGCAAGCTAAAAATCAATTTGGGAATTGAATATCTACTATAAAGGTAGAATCACAAGAAAACCCCAGTAGACTGTAATTCAAAGTGATTTAGGATCAAATACTTTTATTTCATTCCTTCAGTATTATTAGTTTTATTCAAAATCAAAACATATATTAACAAATAACATCAATAATAATAAATTAAGAGCAAGAAGGTGAGATGAAATACTTTGTGATTCCTTATGGCTTTTTTTTCTCAATTGCACTTAAAAATATCCATACATCCTTTAAATATTTTAAGACCACTAAGTGCAAGAAAGTTAAAAAGAACCTCAGTATATTTTCCAGATTTTGCTTTCATATTTCTTTGAGAGATGTCAATTATTACTTCTTTTTTTTAGTAATCAGTTTGTTTAAAAAAGTATTTATAGACTTTTGTAGAAAAAAATATATAGTTAAAATATAAAACATCCTACATAGATAAACCATTTGCAGCAGAAATTTAAACATAAGTTGATTTTGTTCAGGTGTGGAGAATTCTAAAGGCAATTCCTATAGCAAAAGGTCTGATTACCTTTCTAGAAATATAAGATTACTGGACATTTAGTAAGAAATGCACTCTTGTATGTTAAGACTAAGTGATTAAGGAGAGATTAGTTCTAAACGCCAAGGCCAATATGAGGAAATTGAAGAGTATGTGTTTAGTTGATTTCATTTCAGTGCTTGAATACAGACACACCCAAGCATAAAACACACATGCCAATAGATCTACATTTACACCTAAACAAATATGCATATATACACACAAACAATCTTGGTCATATTTATTAATATCTTCTTCAATATTCTCAAGGCCAGATATCAAGGCATGGCAGTAGAAATGTGATTTAAAAAAGGGGGAATGGTAAGGGTTGTCTTAATATATAAGGTTGTTGCATCAGAGGTTGTGAGATATTAGCCTTATTTTTGAATATCAGGGTCTAAAGTTCTCGAGTTGTCACTCTGTGGGAAGTTATCACCCAGCCCTCTCCCAGAAAAATGAAATATCCTAGGAAATATTGAAAAGGCAGAATATTTCTCTGGATGTGAAAAGAAAGAAACATGCTTTAAAAGACAGAATAGTTGTCTGTAGCTTCCTGCCCATTCACGCTTTGTCAATGGGACATTAAGAAGGCCAGGCTAGCCCACTTTACATAATAAAGACTCCTCCACTGCAGCTGTAGGGGGAAGGGATATTACTCAACTGACCACAAGGCATCTGAGAACTCATCATCACAGCCTAGAGAGTAGCCCCCTGCATGGCACCATGGGAGTCTGACAACCAGTCAGAATACATTTCTTACACAGGAACAGGAAACAGAGAGGTGGGACTAAACAGGGTATAAAAAGCCTAGCAAGCCCCTCCCTCAGCCCTTCTCTTCTTCTCCATCAACATTGAAGCATGTGATCACCTTTTCTGTTCAGGGCTCAAGCCATGTGGCCCTGACCAACAATAAACCATCTTTCCAAGCAGCCTCCATGTCTCCGGGAAGATTGGTAAGGCACCTATTCAATCCAGCCAACCTTCGTTTCTGAGCGGTTGATTTCCCCACTTGGAGCTGAACCCAGAAGGACATTTCTTTCAACAACTCCAAGCATCGATGTAGACTGGAGTCTCAACTTACAGTGAACAAGATCAGAAATGAATTAATTTTTCAAAAGGAAGAGGAGACTATCTATCTAAACAACATGGTCTAAAGATCCCTCTCTCCCTCTCTCCCTCCCTCTCTCTCTCTCTCTCTCTCTCTCTCTCTCTCTCTCTCTCTCTCTCACACACACACACACACACACACACACACACCCCTAATGTCCTTGGTAGCAGAGCCTCCAACGGAGCTCAACAAACATCTGAGCTGGAGGAGTGGGTTTGGGAATGATCAGGGAACTCAGAGCCTGGATCTCAGAAATTTAGACTGGATTGCTTCTAGCGCAAAGATGTCCTTGTAAACACAACACGGCGCACCAATAGCCAATTGCTGTGCAGCAAAGTGCTTCATGTGTTGGCTTCGAATAATTTGTTTACTGATTAATAATTATTTCCTGTTATGGTGTGCATATTTGGCTATTACGTTAGAGCCTTTTTTTTTACTCCTAGCTGATGTTTTGAAATCTTCTAGGAGATAGAGAGGATGAAATAAATGCTTAGATATTTGATGACTTTCACCTGCTAAATTGGGCTGTCATTAATTTTCCTAGTATGGGGAAGATTGGTAAGGCACCTATTCAATCCAGCCACCTTCGTTTCTGAGCGGTTGATTTCCAATGTTTCATTCTGACAAAAGGATGCAATAAATAAATAAACACTTCATCTTAGTCTAGTAGCAATAGCAATGGAGAATGGATTATGAGCCAAAGACAGAGGGGAAAATTCAGCTTTAGTAAAAGGAAATTAAATAATATTGAGGCTAGAACCTGGTCGGTTCACTATCATTTATAAACCCAAGTTGCACGGTGGTATTTTCACGCAGCAACAACATTATTCATTGAAGAAAAAGGAAGCCTTCCAATTTCCACTATAATCACTCTCAAGGATTTGAACGGAATGCTGCCTTCAAATCAACAAGGGCTTTATATGACTATGCACTTCACAGACAGGTGACACAAAGCAGTCCATTGGTCTAAAACCTGCTTATTCACAGCTAAAAAATTTTCTTAGGTCAGCCAATGGTTGAGTTTTGTGTACAAACATGTCATTCCACACCTGGTCCTTTTTGCCCTAAGGGAACCTAAAAACCAAAACATGGTTTTTGTTTTCACACAAATTGTCCAAATCAGCTTCTCCCATTCATCCAGTCAGCTAATCAAGCTGTTTGCTTCTCGGGAATGCCTTGTAGTCCTTTGTCAAGAAATAAAATATTTTCCAAGAGAGAAGATCATTACTGAGCCGAGGTGGCGCAGTGGTTAGGGTGCAGTACTGCAGGCCACTTCAGCTGACTCTTATCTGCAATTCAGCGGTTCTAATCTCACCGGCTCAAGGTTGACTCAGCCTTCCATCCTTCCGAGCAGGGGTGGGTTTCTCGCCCCGTTCCAACCGGATCGTTTGGAACAAGGCCGGCGGCGTCCTCATGCATGCACGCGGCACGCGCGTGCATGCACGCGGCGTCCTCGCGCACGCACGCGGCGCGCACGTGCGTACTAGCGTCTGCGCGATGCTCCAGCTGCTCCTGGAGGATTGCGCAGGTGTTCTGCGCATGCGTGGAAAGCGCAAAATTCGAAAAAACCGGGTAAGGAGCGGGCGCGGGTGTGCAGGCGCGCGCGGGCGCGGGGGGGGGGCTTCGCCGTTCCCGGAAGTTACTTACTTCCGGGTTCGGCGACCAACCGGATCGCAGGGACCGGTGCGAACCGGTCGAAACCCAGCCCTGCTTCCGAGGTGGGTGAAATGAGGACCCAGACTGTGGGGGGCGATATGCTGACTCTGTAAACCGCTTAGAGAGGGCTGAAAGCCCTAGGAAGCGGTATATAAGTCTAACTGCTATTGCTATTGCTATTATTATCCTAGACAAGACAGCAAGGACAACACCTGCATCCAATTCATAATCTAAAAGCTCTTCAATAAAGCCATGGCAGCATACTGGTTAAAATGGAGGTCTAACTCACTGCTCACTCCTAGAGTTCGATTCTGAGTGGCTCAAGGTTGACTCAGCCTTCAATCAATTGTTGGGGGCAATATATGCTGACTCTGTAAACTGCTTAGTGAGGGCTGTAAAGCACTGTGAAGCGGTATATAAGCCTAAGTGTGATTGTTATTGCTACTGCTAAAACCTATATCTGTGCCTATTCACAAGTCTACTTCCAGCTTTCCAAATACAGATTTCCCAAGGGTTATGTTCATGCCAAGGCCTCAATAAATTAAATAAGCATAGAACAATCAGTTATGAATCTACCTGTGCTAGTTTGACTAGTTTCACTTTTTTCAATTTTATAGGGCAGTTCTACCATTTACATGATGTTCCATACTTTTAATTCTATCCCTATCACCTCCATTCAGATGTTTGCAAGAACTTGTTTGACAATCTGCAGACATAAAATGCCCCAGTAAAGTTGTGGGTTTCCCATTTTATTTTAATGTTAAATATGGATTTGATAACACCATAATGACGTAATATTTTTTTTTATTGTGTAATTTGCTCAGCTTGTTTTCTCCAAAATTTAACTCATGGTTTATTTGATATTGCAGTGTGTTTCTCTAACTTTGAATACTCTCCAACACAGTTGGTGAATTGTTTTGTTAATATATGTGACTATGACAGGAGCATTATACCACCTAAGGAATATCTTTAATACGCAATGATTTAGATTTATAAGGGTAATTTTCCCATTTTTTATTCCAGTTCTCATATTTATTTCAGTCCCCAAGTCCCCAAAAGCATTTCTTATGTTTTTCTTTCCCGCATTTCTTTCCCATATTTATTTCCAGTAGGAGTTATATATTTGAAAGACAAATCCTTTTGCTCCTCTATATTTCCAAATCGAACTAAACGTTCAGATTCTGTTAAAGGTTTAGTACTTAACTTTAGTATTTTCTTATTTTCAAAAAAGTGTTTGAATATGGTATCCATCTTTTTTTAAAAAAACATAACAATATATCCTTCAGCTTTTCCTCTTCAGTTGGTAGAACTATCAGTTTTCTTTCTCTTTCTTTCTTTCTTTCTTTCTTTCTTTCTTTCTTTCTTTCTTTCTTTCTTTCTCTTTCTTTCTTTCTTTCTTTCTTTCTTTCTCTTTCTTTCTCTCTCTTTCTTTCTTTCTTTCTTTCTTTCTTTCTTTCTTTCTTTCTTTCTTTCTTTCTGCCTGCCTGCCTGCCTGCCTGCCTGCCTGCCTGCCTGCCTGCCTGCCTGCCTGCCAATCTAACCCTATTGTCTTGCATTTCTCAATTTATTTGAACTCCAAATTGGAGAACATTTTCATTTAGAACAGGTACAGAAAGAAAGAGAAACGAAGACAAGCCCCAGAACACCATTATCCCGAAGTCTGCAAACTCCCTTTGCAGTGAAGCACCCCAGCTATCCTAAGAAATTTTCTCCTGATCCTTTGCTACTTCAGAGACAAATACACAAATCTAGTGTTCGGATGCTCCATTCAGATGAGAAAAAGGGATCCATTATTGAATAACAGATGCTGAATAATCAAATGTAATTTGAAGTCCACTAAAGCGAATAAGTAGTATATTCTCTCTGGAATAGCCTCTCCAGACATCCAAGGAACAAATGCCAGTCAGAATGAGAAAACAGCAACCGACGGATACTATCCTCTATAAAATCATATTGCAGGGCGGAGACATTTGAATGTGTGTGAAACATTCCACACAGCGACAAAAGCATTAAATACTGGAGAAACTCCAATTAGAGAAGGAAGAAGCAGAAATGACTATGAAACATTGCAGATAACGACACAGACATTAATGAGACAGTGCAGCTTCCTATAATTTGGTCGCTTGGAAGATGTCAAAATAATATTGCTAGGTCAAGAGTCATCAGGTAGGTCAAGGGTCGTCAGGTAGGTCAAAGGTCATCAGGGATACTCCACTGGATCAGAGACTTGCAATTGTAGCAAAAAGTAGACAATGCAACATCTTCTAGTTTGTCCTTTATTGGGACAGGCTGTTGTCTGGTTACAGGACTTCACTGACACCCACTCATGAAGACTGAAATATCAGAAGTTAAATGAGGTGATGAACAATCATGAGAAGAAGATCTGTTCTCAACAAATCCCTACGGGATAGGCAAGAATACCTCAGGAAATCATATTCTAAGATGATGCTATTCCTTATATAACTTGTGCAAAGTTTTCAAAAGCAGACAGCAAAGTCAGATTCTGAACAGAATACTTGACAAGTGTCAAATCAGAATTGGATTTGAAGGAAGGGAGCATGTCCAGTAGCAACCAGGAACATATATATCAGTGGTGGGATTCAGCCAGTGCGCACCTATTTGGGAGAACCGGTTGTTAACTTTCTAAGCAGTTTGGAGAACCGGTTGTTGGAAGAAATCTCCTTTTGTTTTGTTTTTCCGCTTTACAGGGCTAATCCTATAAGGAAGGCAGGAAGGAAACATTCTGGTTTTGTTTCTAGCCTAATCTTTATTGCCCTGCTTACAGAAACTGCCTCTCCGGTTAACCCTTATTACCATTGTAACAGCTAAGGTGAAGAGTGAATGACCTTGAGTTGGCCACACCCACCCAGTCACATGACCATCGACCACCACCTACCCAACTGGTCATTAGGGCAGAGAACTGGTTGTTAAATTATTGGAACCCCACCACTGATTTTTATAGATAGATAGATAGATAGATAGATAGATAGATAGATAGATAGATAGATAGATAGATGGATATGGATATGGATATGGATATGGATATGGATATGGATATGGATATATGGATATATGGATATATGGATATATGGATATATGGATATATGGATATATGGATATATGGATATATGGATATATGGATATATGGATATATGGATATATGGATATATGGATATATGGATATATGGAGATATGGAGATATGGAGATATGGAGATAGATAGATAGATAGATAGATAGATAGATAGATAGATAGATAGATAGATAGATAGATAGATAGATAGACAGATAGATAGATAGATAGATCGAGATCTAGAGCTAGATATATAGATGTATAGATGTATATGTATGTATATATATGCGTTTCATTTGCTAAACGTATGTGAATATGTTCTCCACGTAGACATTTCTAAATGCTGAAACTGCAACAGTAGAACTCAGCATAGAAAACTTAGAGCAAAATATAAACACACTGTATCTGACACAGTGCGATGAAAATAGCCCTGACCACACATAGAGTCACAGGTTTTCACTTGCTAGAGCTTTATATGTTTTGCTTTCTGCTGCCACATTTCATTGTGACTTTATCTATGTTCATTCAATCCGGCCCCTGCACATCACAAGTCACCTCCTGACAACCCACCCCTGCTAAACCATGGAGAGAACAGACTTCCATAAACAAAGCAGGTTTCTGTTAAGATAAGATCTACTGATCTCATTATTGATTGCCTGCTTTCCGGGAGGGTTTTTTTTGGTTTCCTGGAAGTTTGATATGGGGCAGCAGAAGTGACAACAGATTGGCACTGAGACCTGGAAGTTAAATGGGCAACTATTAGATCAATGTCATCTATGGAGGGGCTGAAGTGTTTGGAAAAAGCATTAGGTGCTGTCTCGACTTAATCTTTCTCTCTTTTCTTTATCTTGAATCCCTTTGGATCCCTCCCAGGCAATTTACTTTACCAATTGCACACAAATGTATCTTCTTGTAGAATTACTGAATGATTCTACCATTTGAACATTTAGAATGTTTGTTTCCTTGGGATAAAGGAGACAAAACAATCTTGAAAAAAACGAAGAAAAAAACACCGTAACAAAATTGTGGGTTAAAATCTCCCACTTTGAGGTTTCTCATTAATCCTACTAAATAGCAATTCTCTGAAAACTAATGTCGCATCGTTAATTGTGATCACCTTACAGCAAAGTTTCAGCTGATATCTGAAGTTTATAGTACCTTTAATTAGGAATTCTTTGATCCAAGTCCTCATTCTGCCATGAAACTGACTCATTGACCACAATAAGGCAGTCTACCCTATCTCACTGGTTGTAAATCAGGAAGTCATCCTTCTCATTTTATTTAATCCAAATATATACACATACATACATACATACATACATACATACATACATACATACATACATACATACATACATACATTGGTGTATTTATGCTGATAAATAAATAAAGGGAGGCTAGTATAGATCTATTTCAAGCTATTTAGCTCTCATCAGCTAGCCATACTCTAACTGGGATTCGAACCTGTGCTGTATTACATCTTAGGCAGATGTGTTCACCACTAAGGCACAAGGTTCTCTTCCTTATCAGCTGAGCCAGGGAAGTAGGTATGTATTTAGTGTCACAACCCCTGGTATGCCCAAATATGGGAGGAAGCAAACTGCTTCCATTCTCTGTCTATCGGCTCATCACGACAGAAACCCAATATTTTTACTGTTGCCTTTGTTACATTTGTGTTGTATTTGTGCTGATAAATAAATAAAGGGAGACTAGTATAGGTCTATTTCAAGCTATTTAGCTCTCATCAGCTAGCCATACCCTTACTGGGATGGCTGGTATGGCTAGCTGATGAGAGCTAAATAGCTTGAAATAGATCTATACTAGTCTCCCTTTATTTATTTATTTATTTATTTATCAGCACAAATACAACACAAATGTCGTTTGGTTACAGGTGTTTTAACATCCATATTCTTGAATAACATTTACCATCACAGAGTTTTCATCTAGTATAACTAAATACCTCACCTTCATTGTACAGTATATGTCCAATTACTAGTATTATTTTTTTCCCCAATAAATCATAGTTTGCTTACATTCTTGATTGTCTATTTGATAACAGTATACCTTTATATAATCCCCATGTGAAAAAAAATTTTTTTTACCAACCATTTATATTTATATACCACTATTTTCAATTATAAATAATTCCACCAATCAAATATTTGATATGCTTATGTTCATTGTTATCCTTGTACCCCATACCTTCAAACAGAAATCTTATTCCTTCATTTTTCAACAAAATATTCTAAATAGTCGCTACATATATATACCAATTTTTAATTATTCCCTTATTAAAACTATTTATCAACAACAAGATATCATTGTAATATGTTCTTAAGGTTATACATTATATCACCAATCCTCTATCAAGTATACATAAAACCGTTGTTATCCTTATCCTTTTTAAAGCAAAAAATTCTAAACTATTCAATTCATAGAGCCGAGGTGGCGCAGTGGTTAAATGCAGCACTGCAGGCTACTTCAGCTGACTGCAGTTCTGCAGTTCGGCTGTTCAAATCTCACCGGCTCAGGGTTGACTCAGCCTTCCATCCTTCCGAGGTGGGTAAAATGAGGACCCGGATTGTTGTTGGGGGCAATATGCTGACTCTGTAAACCGCTTAGAGAGGGCTGAAAGCCCTATGAAGCGGTATATAAGTCTAACTGCTAATGCTATAGATGTATCAGTTTTTCATTGTAACCATTCTCATAACTTTTAATGTGTATCCAAATCCAACAGGTCTCCACATGGTAATATTTTCTCAGCTGATTTTGCTATTTATCTTCCTGTTCTTAAGAGAATTGAGTAGCCTAACCTTAAATGTCTGTTTTGGCTATTGAAGTTACAAGTACAATATCAAAACTCTGTTCTAGTGGAACTTAAGTCTCAGTGAATTATGCTAATTAAGTAGGAGGAATGCTAAGATCCTAGACCAGTGTTTCTCAACCTTGACGACTTTAAGTCCTGTGGACTTCAACTCCCAGAATCCCCCAGCCAGCTGTGCTGGCTGGGGGATTCTGGGAGTTGAAGTCCACAGGACTTAAAGTCGCCAAGGTTGAGAAACACTGTCCTAGACACTACAATTCAAGCTACCTGGCTAGTTGTGCAGGTTTGTCTTAAGCATTTAATGCACAGAAAAGTCCAATAAGTGAATCTGTCACGTCTGGTTTTCCTCAGGTTCTTGGGTTTTGTTTTGTTTTTTTTGCCATCACTTTGAGCTTTTTCTTTGCACGATTCTTTTAACATATGATCACTTAAACCACAATGTTTTTGCATGTCCTTTTCCCATTTATACATATTTTTGTATGCCTTTTTCCGGCAAGAGGGTATTGCAAGAATCAGAGAGGCATGAAATTAGGTAGGTTCGCATTAAAATGCAAACTGAATAAATTTCTCGCCCACCTCTAGCGTGGAGTGCTTTAGAAAAAAATGTGTCTTTCTATTCCTTTGCAAAATGAAGGATTATAGGAAACTAAAAATGGAATCCTAAAGCACAAATGGTAATAGAAAATTTGCAGCATAGGGGAAAGCCACCCAGAGTCACTTTATGGGGGGGGCACACATGGTGGAATAAATATTTAATAAATAAATAAAAAATAAAGAAATTGAATTCTGCAGGATTTGGGGCAAAATGATTGATCCGAAGAGACTGATCAGGAGATATTGTTAGATGTTTCTGGAAAATATCCGCTTTATCCCCCAACATTTCACATATGGGTGCATTTCTATGACCTAATTTAACTGTCTATAATTGACCTCCTTCACATTGCTGGGAGCTTTTTGTGTGTGTGCCAAAAAGCCCCATTCATTTACTCTTCAAAAGCCTGTCCTACACTCCAGAGGTGGGTTCCTACTAGTTCGCACCTATTCGGTAGAATCGGTTCGTCAAATCTACTGAACTGGTTCCACCAATGGACCCGGAAAGCAGGCCACACCTACAGAAGATGTTCCAAAAAAATTTGAAACCCACCATTGGTCCTTGGATATGATTATTCTACACTATCATGCTCATATTTACAAAACTCAGTGCCTCTGTGAAAGGTAAGGATGACTACTGCGTTTGTGGTGCAATCAGAACATTGTGTGTGTTGAAGTTGTTTTAATGCAAACCAAAGATGCCTTTTAAAAAACATCATATTCTTATGCATGCCAGTGCTGTGTGTGAGGTAATTTAAAGTGGTTCTGACAAGTGTCGTCGGCATCTTCATATCCGGTCACATGGGTGGCAAGCCACTCCCATCTGGTCACTTGGGTGGCAAGCCACTCCCACAAAGGAGGCAATACCCACAGAGTAAGTTCAAACAATTTTTGAAACCCACCACTGCCACACTCCCTTTCAAAGGAAGGATGTGTTACATTCATTATTAGCTATTTTAATGTGGAGAGGGGTGGGGGAGAAAAATGGAAGATTCAAATGGTGAATCTGGGTTTGTGGGTCATTAATATTACAATCCCTAATAAAATGAATAACACGTAAACTTTTCAGAGATTTCTTTAGCCTATCCAAAATGATGGGATTTTTTTTCAACACAGTATCTAACACATTTGGCACCTCATTACCTCCAGCAATTTTCTGGTTCCTGGTGCTTTCTTCCAACTGTTGACTTTTCCTTCTGTTTGAGTCTCTCCCTAAAACCATCATCATTATTTATGTTCAAAGAGCAAATACTTTTAACGACGCACATAAAAAGCTATACTGATTCACATTTAAAAGCAGGTAGTATATATCAGAATAATACATCATCAGAATGGCTACGGTATTAAAGAATAACAATGGCAATTGTACAGAAATAGGCTACCCTTCTGAAGATCTGAGAAACTCTTGTCAACTAAAATATATTCTCCTCCTCCAAACTTTCAACGCTGTTGGTTAGAAGTGACACTATTAGAACTGCCTGGCAGGCTGAATAGAAAGGCAACATGGGTGAACCTGAGAAAGGGTCTCTTTTCCCCCCACTGGGCAAGGGCTTAAATGTTCATGCAGAGAAATGTTATTAAATTTTCTTTCCAGCGATGTGGTTCATTGAACCTGGTAAGTGTGAAGATATTTCAGCCAGATGGACATAAAATATCAGTTAAATAATTGGCCTAGAAGAAGAGTGTTCCAATCAAATTCATCCCACAAAAGGAATAATTTGAGGTCTGCTCTGTTTTTGGAGACTTTTAGCAGGAGCAAATTGTTCCAGCTACAGCAGGGCCCTCAAGCCCAAAGAAGGTACAACATTGAGCCAATTGGTCACATATTATTTCCCAATCTATGCTGATTTTCAATTTTGATAGGTAACTGTTGTGGCCCAGCAGGAGCCGTTGGAGCTGCCACCAGACTCCGACAGCGAGGGGCCCTATGAGTCAGCTCTGGAGGATGTGGAGGACCCTGGACAGGGTTCTGACTCCGAGCAGGGTGCAGAGAGGCTGGTTGGCCACTAGGAGGCGCCTGAGCCTTGGACCAGTGGGGAGGAAGCACGGGAGTGTGATCCGGACATCAGCAGTGGGGAGGAGCCAAGGGAGTTGTTCCTAGAGGCCCAGCACCGGAGAGCTGATAGGCGTAAAGAACAGTTGCGCAGTTACAGGAGGTAATTGCACTCAGCTGGTGGTAATTAGGCTCTCCTCAAGACTATAAAAGAAATGCTTGTGCACACGCCTCTTTTGCAGGAGTCAACGCATTAACTAATGTTGGAGAACTGTAGTGTTATCTTGGCAGGCTGGATTGCTGCCAAGGCTTGTCTGTGCTGGATTGCTGCCAAGGCTTATCTGTGTTGGATTGCTGCCAAGGACCTGTCTGTCTGTGAATAAATTCCATAAAGTATATTTGGCTCGGCGTGCTTTGGTGTGGGACGATGGCGGTCAGAACAGGTAACTATCCTGTAAAATTTATTTATTTATTTGTAAATTGTATTGGCCATTTATCTTACCACATGGTATCCTCTGTGTGGCTTACAATCTTATCAAGAATACAAATCAAGAAGGCTATGGTGTTATCAGTAAAAAGACAACTTAAGACCAAATTTGAAATGAACAAACCACATGCTTGCTTTCCTAGGCATTAGTCTAGCCTCCAGATGTAGTAAAGTGTTGGGAACACACCTCCAGGGATTCACAACAAAGTTAACCATTTAAACGGAACAATTTTTAGAAGGCTTGAATCATGGTGATATTCCATTTTGTACTATCTATTCAATTAAGATCTTCCTGAAATGGTAATTTGTAGTTTAATAAATAATACTTCAGAACTGCTACCTCACTTGATGTGAAGCTTTTATTGTAAAGAAATAAATATTTTCTTTACACTGTAAAGAAAATAGGTAAATTCTAAACATTTCCCCTTTATTTCTGTTAATATACTGAGAATAGGAATTTATCATTTGAAAGTAGAAGGAACCATACAAGGACAAATAGCATTAGGAAGGCATAGACTGTATACGATCTACATTTCTGGAGGTATACTCAAAACAAATTTCTAGTATTTATTTCAATAGTTTTGGATTTATTATTTTAGTGAAAGACTGCAAAATAGCCTTTGAAACAAAGGGTTTCTTAGGGCTGAGATCAACTGGAAGTCTTACCCTTCTTCACTTTGACAAATAACAATTACTGTGATTGACAAAATATCTTTATCTCATTCTATTAATTGCCATAAAGCAGTGGTGGGATTCAGCCGGTTCACACCTATTCGGGAGAACCGGTTGTTAACTTTCTAAGCAGTTCAGAGAACCGATTGTTGGAAGAAATCCCCTTTTTCCCCCCACTTCACAGGGCTAATCCTTGTGGGTGTGGGAACAAGATCATGGACTTTCGACTGGGTGGAAAACCCAGGAAGCTTTCGGAAGGCAGGAAGGAAACATTCTGGTGTTGTTTCTAGCCTAATCTTTATTGCCCTGCTTACAGAAACTGCCTCTCCGGTTAACCCTTATTACATTGTAAAAACTAAGATGAAGTGCCCATCGACGTGAGTGATGTTGAGTTGGCTGCGCCCACCCGGTCACATGACCACTGATCCATGCCTACCCAGCTGGTCATTAGGGCAGAGAACTGGTTGTTACATTATTTGAATCCCACCACTGCTATAAAGTATATGCTACACACTTCAATCATGTTCTACAATAGCAACAAAATAAGACATTGGATTTGGATTTCTTTATATTGTTATCTCAGCATGATTATTAGAATGAAATGAAATTCTGTGAGTTTTGAATACTATATATTCCAGAGTATATGGAGGCATAGAGTAAGAAACTGTGTGGCTAATACCTCCATGGGTGTTCAAAGGTATCTTGGTATCCATAAGTAATTTATCTATAGATTGGAAATAACAGTGAAGAAAATGATTTTGATATATTTGTTAGTTTCAGAAAGAAATTGAGGCATTCGGCAAAAGTATGAGATGTGCTGCTCAAAATGCAACTACATTTTATTTTGCATTTTTAATTTGTAAAATATGAACTATGGTGGCTCCTGGTAAAGTGGGAGCCAAACAAATTTTGCTCTTATGCTACATATAGCTGATGAAAGAAATGTCCTTCTGGATTCAGCTCCAAGTGGGGAAAAAGATACTGGAGACATGGAGGCTGCTTGGAAAAATGATTTATTGGTGGACAGGACCACATGGCTTGAGCCCTGAACAGAAAAGTTGATCACATGCTTCAATGTTGGTGGAGATGAAGAGAAGGGCTGAGGGAGGGGCTTGCTAGGCTTTTTATAACCTGTTCAGTCCCACCTCTCTGTTTCCTGTTCCTGTGTAAGAAATGTATTCTGATTGGTTGTCAGACTCCCATGGGGCCATGCAGGGGCAACTCTCTAGGCTGCGTTTTGAATCCAGGTATGGATGAGTTCTCAGATTCCATGTGGTCAGTTGAGTAAAGGGCCAATATTATCATGCCTTTACTCCCATCCCCCCTGGGGCTGCAGTGGAGAAGTCTTTATTATGTAAAATTAGATTTTTCCTGTTCAGTTTATATGAAAAAGTTCAAATGTGAAATCAATAGGTTAACAGTAGTAGTGATGAATGTAAAACTTTTGGGTACAACGTTGTTCATAGCAATCAAAGAATTATAATGAGAATGAGGTGCAAGCTCTTTTCCTGATACTACTCTGGTTACTGCATTCTCATGGGTATAAGACAGGGGTGGGTTTCAACCGGTTCGTGGCGGTCCCTGCGAACCAGTTGGTCGCCGAACCCAGAAGTAAGTAACTTCCGGGAATGGCGAAGCCCCCCCCCGTGCCCGCGCGCGCCCGCGCCCGCTCCTTACCCGGTTTTGATGAATTCTGCGCTTCCACGCATGCGCAGGACGCATACAGCGCCTGCGCGATCCTCCAGGAGCAGCTGGAGCATCGCACAGATGCTAGTATGCATGCGTGCGCCGCGTGCATGCGCGAGGACACCGCACGCGTGCACGAGGACGCAGCCGGCCTCGTTCCAACTGAACCGGTTGGAACGGGGCGAGAAACCCACCCCTGGTATAAGAAGAAAAATGAATGAATGTTTCAATTACAGGTAAAACCCCCCACTATATTTGACTCACTTCCTATAAACCTGAGTAAGTTCAAAATTAAGATGTGATTTATTTGTGCCACCCCATGTAATTTTATCAGGACGCAGGGAACCAGCATATACTGGAGTTCTTCTAAGTCAGTACCATTTATAATAGTTGACAAAAGATGTTGGAGGCTTCAGGCAGAAATATTCTGTATTGCCATTTGCAGATGCCTAGGCATGAATTTTCTTCATTTTGCCATGTGTATTCTATGCCCGAGACAATTTTTTGGCCTTCGTTTTTTATACATTTTCCTCTTGAGCACAATAAATGGAATTTTGAATCCAGATCTTCAAATAATCTCTCTTTCTGGAAAAAGAAAAGTCTCATTCATTTAAGCCAATTTCAAGAGGCACATGGATGCACTCACAATACTGAGCTTGTCAGCTTTGCTTTTGAGCATCAGAAATCTAGAGAAAGCCAACCTGTATTGGGGGGGAGGGAGAGAGAGAGAGGGGGGGAGGCTACTGTAGTTAATGAGTTTCTTCACCAAAATCATTAATCTGGTCTAAAAGGAAAAGAATGCTGATAAGGATCCCATATCTCACAGAAGAACAAGGAAGCTCAGATCACTGTTGCTATTAGGAGGGGTGCTTTAATGGCCTTTTTTTCATATCTATCAGAATGGATGTTGGAGACAAAAGTCTTTTAGATGGCAAGCTGGTGAAATAGAATGAAACCTCTCATTCTAACCATTTTACTTTTGCAAAAAAAAAATGAAGGAAAGGAAAGAAAAAAGGGTACCGGGGACAAATCAACTAATATTAGCAGAAGTTTAACATCACTTTAAAAGAAAGAGATTGACCTACTGAGAAACTACATGAGTAAATGTGTAGCAATACACTGATTATTACTGTTTCCCCTCAGGCAAATACCTCTCTTAAGCATAAGCTGCACTGGAACATTTTGTTTTATTACCTTGTGAGATAAGTGAGGGAAAAAGCCTTTAGTACCTGGGGAATTAAAAAAAAAAATCAGACTTGTCATATCAGTGTCTGCTCTCAATTTCATGCCGGGTGCATAATTATAACAGTGTTTAAATTGAGCCCAGAAGAAAGATAGGTTCAAGTGCAAATTAATTTTAGATTATCACAACAAAGGCAATCAAATCTCAACAAGCTTGCCAGCAAAATACTTTGCTGAGGTCCCTAGTTCCCTTCTCGCCCCCAACTTACAACAAAGACCTTTCAACTCAAATTAAGCTAATGATCTAATGTAACACTCCTGCCTACCTTTCGGAGTTTTATTATTGATTTTGATTCAACGTAGCCGGGTGGCGGGGAGGGGGGGGGAGTGAGGGGAAGCCAGGAGGGTGGGGACAGAGAGATGGAAATATCAGTGTTTAATGTCAGCCGGGTGACAAAATAAACAGTCAACAGGCTTGACAAGATCTGTGCGGTGTCAGATTGTCTTAGCTGGTAGAAACTATCAGACCGAATTGACAGATATTTGAATTTTATCTGAGCCCCTTTTTCCTCATTCAGGCAGAAGCCAGAGTCAGTGGCAACTTTACCTTCCTTAGCTATCTTTCAGCACAGCTTTTATAAAAACCCAACATCTTACTCTATCCTATGGGAACCTGCTGGGGGAATGGAGAGAATCAAGTATGGAGTGGTGGGGGGGGCGGTCAAGTCAAGCCTCATTACCTCCTCATTACCTTTGCAAAAGTGGAGTGAGAGAAAATTTTATCTAGGGAACACAAGCTTGGGAATCTCATTGAGAGTTCGGTCTGGTTATTGCACAGTCAACCATGGAAAGCTGCCTCTGCGGGATTAAAGTTTTCTCCCCATTCCTCTATAGTAATGATCTGCTCATTAAGGTTTTTAAGGGAAATTACTATCACTTATCATTATGCCAGTCACTCAGTAAGCAGCATTAAACTAGAGGAGTATCAGTCGAAGCTTCCCCCCCTCCTTCTTCTCCCTTTGCTCTCTGACAATCTTGTGGAATTAAAGAGAAAACAGAAATTCCAAGGTTGGTTTTTATAATTCCAGATTCATTTATATGTAATTTCTGCACACGAGTATTTGGTTACATGCACCCTAGGTCAGACCACAGAAGATAAAATTTAAAATTTGTTTGGAAAGAAAGATGAGATTACATCCTTCGGAAATAAATCCCTAGAATGTTATTGCTCGTAGAAACCCTACGTTTTGATAACCAGGAATTGTCTCAGAATTTTTAAGCGTGGCTATTCAATGCGAAGGATATTTATTTGACCAAACGGTGGGTGACAAAGATAGATTTTTTTTAATAATAATAATAATAATAATTACAGCAAGTAGAAATAATTTAACTGTTTCTCACCTGCTGGAGTGAATTCGAACTTCGGCTTTGTGGAAGGTTTTGTAAAAAGTCACTGACCTTTTTGACTTTCTGTTCTCTCTAAGGGAGGCCTAATCCCTTTTTGCATCTGTTTCTTCAGCTTTTGGATTCTATATTTTTAGCGTTATTGTAATAACACATGCCTTTGCTTAAAGACGCTTCCAGTCCAACTTGTGTAATGAGCAACAGTTAACATTTGGTTAAATCAAAAACAAACAAATAAAAATGCTTAATTCATTCATTAGTTACTTCATTAGCTGGCATCTTTCAAAAAAATATATATATTTCCATGGTTTTTTTTCTTTCTTTCTTCTTTTTCTTTTGTCCTCCTGGTTTCCGCCACAGGCAGGATCATCTGCAAAAGGGCAAACTATTAATCTCACGTCAGAACGCAAGAGTTTCTAAAAATTTGTGTTTGGCTTGGAGAATCCCAGCATGTCATCTCCTTGTCCAGAGGCCAAGTCGGTTGGGGAAGCCGAAACAATGCAGATCTTCTACCACATTTTTCAGCTTTTCCCCCACTGGAGGGAGCAGTGCTTCGTTGTTGAAAAGAAGAGTTGTGGTTTTTTTTTCTTTTGTCTCCTCCCACTTCGTCCAGAACATCTACGTTAAGGAGCAAAACATAAATAAAACAAAACAGCAGCAAAATGTAAAAAAAGTAGCAATCATCTAAGTGAAAGAATTCCTGATGAATGTTTCCTTGGCTTTTGCTCCTTAGTAACTTCAAAATATTTATTTGTTTATTTTTATTGTGTGTTGTACACAACACGGGTAGTCCTCAACTTACAACGGTTCATTTAGTGATGATTCGAAGTTACAACGGCACTGAAAAAATGTGGATTACGACCATTTTTTTTCACATTTACGGCCATGGCAGCATGCTCCTGGTCACATGATCAAAATTCAGATTCAGATTCAGATTTAGTTTATTTGTATGCCGCCCTTCTCCGGGAGGGACTCAGGGCGGCGAACAACTCGAAAGGGGAAAAGGGGATACAAGCACAATACACGTAATTATAATACACAAGAGTCATACAGCCATACAAGTCGAGAGGGGAGGGGAACTCATCAACCCCAGGCCTGCCGGCACAGCCAGGTTTTGACGGCTTTCCGGAAGGCCTGGAGAGAGGTGAGGGTCCGGATCTCTGCAGGGAGTTCGTTCCAAAGGGCCGGAGCTGCTACAGAGAAGGCCCTCCCCCCGGGTGGTAGCCAGGTGGCATTGGCTGGTGGACGGAACCCGGAGGAGGCCGACCCTGTGTGATCTAACGGGTCTTTGGGAGGTAATTGGCAGCAGGCGGTCTCTCAAGTACCCAGGTCAGATGCTTGGCAACCGACTCATATTTATGACCCTGTATCATGTGATCACACTTTGTGATCTGACAAGCAAAGTCAATGGGGAAACCAGATTCGCTTCACAATCATCAGTGGTGGGATTCAGCCAGTTCGCACCTATCCGGGAGAACCGGTTGGTAACTTTCTAAGCAGTTGGGAGAACCGGTTGTTGGGAGAAATCTCCTTTTGTTTGCTTTTCACTTCACAGGGCTAATCCTGTAAGGAAGGCAGGAAGGAAACATTCTGGTGTTGTTTCTGACCTAATCTTCATTGTCCTGCTTACAGAAACTGCCTCTCCGGTTAACGCTTATTCCATTGTAACAGCTAAGGCGAAGCGCCCATCAATGTGAGTGACATTGAGTTGGCCATGCTCTTGACCACTGAGCCACGCCTACCCAGTTGGTCATTAGGGCAGAGAACCGGTTGTTAAATTATTTGAATCCCACCACTGACAACCATGTTACTAATTTAATATCTGCAGTGATTCATTTAACAACTGTAGCAACAAAGGTCGTAAAAAGGACGGGGCAAAACTCACTTAGCAACTTTAAATTTAGACTCAATTGGGGTCGTAGGTCGAGGACTACCTGTTCCTGTTGTAGAAAAGAGAATTGTAAGTTTTTGCTTAGCCACCAGACAATGTCTTTTTTTTCATGCATTTGAGCTGAAAATCCCATTTGCAGACAAAAATGTGAATCCTATGGTTTCTAGATCTTTTTTTTTCCCATTAACCAAGCTGGTAAAAGCTAAGGCATATCTGAGCTGCAAAACGTTAGAAGAAAGTAGGAGACAATCCAACGTGTTGCATTTAGTAGTGTAGGAAGTTATCACCCAGCCCTCTCCCAGAAAAATGAAATATCCTAGGAAATATTGAAAAGGCAGAATATTTCTCTGGATGTGAAAAGAAAGAAACATGTTTTAAAAGACAGAATAGTTGTCTGCAGCTTCCTGCCCATCCCCACTTTGTCAATGGGCCATTAAGAAGGCCAAGCTAGTCCACTTTACATAATAAAGACTTCTCCACTTCAGCTACAGGAAAGCATGATAATATTGGCCCCAACTCCCCACATGGCATCTGAGAACTCAACCAAACCTGGATTCAAAACACAGCCTAGAGAGTTGCCCCTGCATGGCCCCATGGGAGTCTGACAACCAATCAGAATACATTTCTTACACAGGAACAGGAAACAGAGAGGTGGGACTGAACAGGCTATAAAAAGCCTAGCAAGCCCCTCCCTCAGCCCTTCTCTTCTTCTCCACCAACATTGAAGCATGTGATCACCTTTTCTGTTCAGGGCTCAAGCCATGTGGCCCTGTCCACCAATAAACCATCTTTCCAAGCAGCCTCCATGTCTCCAGTGTCTTTTTCCCCACTTGGAGCTGAACCCAGAAGGACATTTCTTTCATCAGTAGTTTCCTCATTTCTGCAGCTCAACTTTGGTCAACAGTGGTCACCTTATATATAGCGAGGCAACTGATAAAACAATTGCATTAACAACTAAACCCATTAATCATGTCATGGAGGTGTTTTTCAGGCAGGGATTAGAGCCAATACTTTCAGAGAGGTAATCAGGATTTTTTTTTTCCAGCAAGCCTAGCAAGGAGCTGTATGATACGTGACAGCTAGATGGCCAACAAAGTAATTGTTGCTCTCGTTGTCATAGTTTACAACCAACAAATGCTTACTGTATGCCATAATATATTCACTTCTCTTTGAGATGCAGCAAAACACTAAACTCTTAATTTGGTGTGGACATGTAGATATGTCTCTAGAGCCAAGGGCATATAAATAACAAAGGCAGGAGAGATGGGGGCTTGAGGGCACTGGAGGGCTCTGGATACTCTTCACACCTTCAAAACATCTGATGATATGACTAATAGTAGTGTAGCAGTGAAGGAGCAACACAGAAGGAAGGGGGAAGAGGAAAAATGACTCAGTGCTGCTACTATAGATCTTATGTAAATAGGGTGGAGTAGGAACAGACTATACAATAGAAGCAGAACCTTAGCAGGTCTTGTCTTTGTTAGCCAGTCTTCCTATTCTCCTGAGTTCTTGCCTGGGGCTGCAGCAGTAGCAAGGAAGTAGTTTCTCTGTGACTCTCCTTTCCTCACCTGGCCTCAATTACTGTACTGTGTGTAGGAATGATCCTGGGAGACAGGAGGGGAAGATAGAGATTAGACAACTGTCATGCAAAAAAATATCTCAACCCACAGAAGCAAAGGGGGTGTGGGGAGCATTTTAGAAGGAACCCCTTCCTAGTTTTCAAGAGAGTAGAAAGAGGAAAGAAGGGAGAAATACTGTCAGCACCTCTCCATTAATTAATTAGGAAAGAAAGACCACAAGACTCCATGTGTGGAAATCAAGTGTACTTTTACTAATTAAGAATGATTAAAGGCATAGCGAAGCGAAGTCTGATTATTTAGGCGCGAAAGCGATTGATATATAGAATAGCCCATTCCCCACCCCTTGGCATCATAGTTCCAGTCCAATCATAATTCTTCCCAGTGTCAGGTGTGAGATAACTTCAAAAGGCATCACAAGGATGGAATGTCGGTGCCGTTAGTCCTGGCGGGAAACACCCACGCATGCGTAGTCCGATCAGCCGATGAACTCCAGAACCTTCCTCCAGCACAATGAGTAACCCCTCCCAAATACCATGCCCTCCCTCCCCGTTTCATGGCAGTCGAAGCGATAGCAAAGCAGAGGCTGACAAATACTTTGCGACTTGTAAAATTGAAGTTTGTCCTTCGAGATAGTTCAAACAACGAGCACAAAGTATGAATACTAACTCTATTATAAGGTTACATTAACAGAATCTTGTAAGCCTGAAAGTATTTCTCCCCTCCTTTAGGGAGAGTTCCTTCTGAAATGCTGCTTCAGTGGACTGAGATATATTTTGCACAACAAGTTATTTAGTCTGCAACTCTTCCTCCTGTCTCCCAAGGTCATTCCCACAGATCATTACAATTATTGCCACTGAGGTAGGGTTTAGTGCCTGAATTCTCTTACAGACAGGGGCTTTAATGCCTCGGGCCCAGAAAGTTCTACTAGGTCCTCCAGTTAGAGTTCTAAGTGCATCACTTTGCTATTTCCCCTCTTCCCAACATAAAAATTACTTATTCCAATGAGCTAAAGCTACCATTTTTTAAATCTTCCTGAGAATGTGACAGAAATAACTCTCTCCCTTAGTAAGAATAAATAATGTGAATGAATACTAGCAGAAATACAGTCAGTGCCTCACTGAAACTGAAGAATCTCTAGATAACTGTGTATTATTTCTGAAATAATAAAATATAGCAAGATCTGAGGGGAGTTGCTGACAGCAAAAGTCCGTCAATCTTCATAGTTTCCTGTTCAGAGACTCCCAAGGCTCAAGTGTGAGCAATTAGCATTGCTAACTTTCTAGAAAGCTGTTAAAAGAAAGATAACTGGTATCATTAATTTATTACTAATGCTCTAATATAACTTTCCCTCAAATCTGGTTTTACAGTCTTGATCTAAATAAGTAATTGTCCAAATTAAGACAAAATCTTTCATTTTCACAGAAGAGGGCAAATAATATCTCAATTTTAAAAATGAACAGCTAAGATAAGATTGTATTTGACAAAGAGAAACATCTTTCTATTCCATACTATTCTATGGAATAGTATGGAATACTATTCTAGTATTTATTTTCTCATGTGTCTATATACTATATAAATATTGTGTGTGTGCTCGTGTGTGTTTGTGTGTGTGTGTATGTATGTGTGTGTATACACACACACAGACACACACACAAACAGACACACACACACACACAGACACACACAGACACACACACACAGACACACACACACAGACACACACACACACACACACACACACACACACACACACACACACACACATATGGGAATCGAAGGACAGAGAACGGAAGTAGTGATCTTCCCATATTATATATATAGTGTCACAACCCCTGGTATGCCCCAATTATGGGAGGAAGCTAACTGCTTCCATTATCTGTCTATCGGCTCATCACAAGAGACCATCACGACAGAAACCCAATATTTTTACTGTTGCCTTTGTTACATTTGTGTTGTATTTGTGCTGATAAATAAATAAAGGGAGACTAGTATAGATCTATTTCAAGCTATTTAGCTCTCATCAGCTAGCCATACCCTTACTGGGATTCGAACCTGTGCTGTATTACATGCTAGCTGATGAGAGCTAAATAGCTTGAAATAGATCTATACTAGTCTCCCTTTATTTATTTATCAGCACAAATACAACACACACACACATATGAAAACACGTGTGTGTGTGTGTGTGTGTGTGTTTTTGTAGATTTTCACAGGTATAGGTATGACAGCCAAGACAGCCTTCAACACTGACCAAAAAATAGTCAACATTTTAAGAAACCCCAAAGACAAGATCCAGCTAGAAAACCAAGGAGTCTACGAAATACCATGCAAAATCTGCCCTGCAACATACATAGGACAAACGAACAGGAGAATAAATGCAGGCATCGGAGAACACAAGAATGCAGTAAGAAGAAAAGAAAAAACTTCCTCCCTTTTCCAGCACTTTAAAGCTATAGGATATGAAATTAATTTTGAAGGAACAAGGTTAATCTCCAAAACTGAACACTTCAACAAGAGAATAATTATCGAAGCTATCGAAATAGAGAAACACCCCCACAACATGAATAAACGTGATGATACCTCCCACCTACCAGACATCTGGAAACCAGCCCTAATCAACAAACAAGCCCCATCCACCACCCAGGCCATTACAACACGAAACAACAATGGACACACAGCCAGCACCAATCCGCACCAATCTACCAATCACGATACAACCACACAACCAATCATTCCACTTACTGAAACAAAGCCAGCACTCCACACACCCCCACCAAGATTTATAGAAAGAGGGCAGCTCCCATCACGCTTTAAGCCCAAAACCCAGCCTGAAGATGGCGGGTGAGACCTCACCGAAACATTGCCAAGACAATCTCAATCTTACATTGGAAAAAACCTGAGTACAACAAGACCACCATTCTCTCTCTCTCTCTCTCTCTCTCTCTCTCTCTCTCCCTCTCTCTCTCTCTCTCTCTCTCTCTCTCTCACACACACACACACACACACACACACACACACACACACACTTTAATTTCACATGCCTGTGATCTGCTCCCTAGATTTAATGATTAACTCTTTTCCCTCAAATTATGCCCAAGTTGTATTTCATGGACATTTAGATAATGTTATTTTGACAATAATAAGGTAGAGTTTGCCATTAACTTCTTCCAGAGTGATTCTTGAGTTCCAATCTAGTGTATAGCTTTGGATACCAGGTAATCTCCCACTAGAGTACTAATTTACCCAGGTTCTGCCACAGTTACAGCTATCCCTGGTGCTAGTTGTTTAATTCAGGAAAACCTCTACTTGGCTATCAATTATACCACATGACAATGATATAAACCAAGGTTACCAGAATACCTCTGGGGTACTGTTGTACTCAATAAATGTCAAAAATAAATGTACTTTTCTAATGTCTTTTAATAATAGCAAATCTGAGGGAATTGTAAATTCAGTGAACTTGGAGTAATACACCTTGTCCATCCCAACAAACAATGATAGTTTGACTGTCACTGCTTCTCCCCAAAACATCTTTGCCTTTGGCTCCTTAAATTCAAAGCTCAGAGGCAGAGTTGAAAATCCCGTTATATTTCAATTATATTTCAGAGATTATTTGTTTTAAATTATAATCTTTAAATTTAAAGGCTGGGCTGAGTTCTGATGGCTTGGATTCCTTACATTTTTTTAAAAAAAGTAAGAAAAAGAATTATGTGCATCAAAAAAAATAAACAAACACAAGGCACATCAAAGAAACAACAACAGGGACTACCCTACCCCAAAGCCTGGAAAAGCAGTCAGGTTTTTAAAAACTTTCAGAATATCGTCAAGGTGACAGCCATGTGGGTCTGAGAGTCTTTTTTCCTTAGATTAAATCAAAACGCATATCACATCTTGGTTGGTTGAATTAAGGAGCAAAAGTACTGAGTTCAAGAGCTCAAGATGGTCCTTTAAGTAGCCACAGTCTAGAGATTGTTTCGCATTCATTGTGCTCCTTGGCTATTTTCAGCTATTTCTACCAGTGGTGGGTTTCAAAAATTGTTCGAACCTACTCTGTGGGTGTGGCCTCCTTGGTGGGAGTGGCTTGCCACCCATGTGACCGGATGGGAGTGGCTTGCCGCCCATGTGACCGGATATGAAGATGCCGACGACACTTGTCAGAACCACCTTAAATTACCTCACACACAGCACTGGCATGCATAAGAATATGAGGTAAACTTGTTTTTTAAAAGGCATCTTTGGTTTGCGTTAAAACAACTTCAACACACGCAATGTTCTGATTGCACCACAAACGCAGTAGTCATCCTTACCTTTCACAGAGGCACTGAGTTTTATAAATAGGAGCATGATAGTGTAGAATAATCATATCCAAGGACCAGTGGTGGGTTTCAAAAAGTGTTTGGAACCGCTTCTGTAGGTGTGGCCTGCTTTCCGGGTCCACTGGTGGAACCTCTTGTAACCGGTTCGGTAGATTTGACGAACCGGTTCTACCGAATAGGTGCAAACTGGTAGGAACCCACCTCTGGTGGACCTGGTACTGTGAACACCCTAAGGCTTGACAGAACATTCATTCCCCTCATCTCCTGAGCAGTGGTGTATTAACCATTAAATAGACTAAGTACCAGGCTCAAGTGGGCACCACAAAGTTGAGGAAAAAAAACCAATGAAGATTTTTCAGTATGTACAAAGGAGGGGGGGCACCAAGGTGTGTCAGTGGTTAGGACTGCTTAGGATCTGCCACTGCTCCTAAGGGGTGAGCACTACCACTATTCCTTCTCACAAAGTTAACACAAGATGAGTCACCTCTAGAAAAGTAGCCCACTAAGTATCATCTACTATATATGCCATGTTTAAAATTTCATTGTTCGTTTTTCCCAGTTTGAAAAAAAATATTCTTTGGGGGTTTTTTTGGATCTTGATTTATCCCATGTAATTTGTTACTGATGGCAAATTTGCCGATGATTACAATTAAAAAATGAGCATGTTAAACAATGGAAAGAAAGACTGCGGATGATTCTTTCCAACCCCTTTGCCAGCAATGACCATAACCGAGGTCTGTGTTTCCTTGGTAAGAAAACATGAGGTTTTGTAAGTTTTCGAGTTTCTGTTTCCCTGTCATGTTGCATCTGTGTTAATGGGAAGGATGGGATGGGTTGCATACTCCCTGACTCACGTGTCTGGAACGAATAAAAGAAGGCAGAAAAGGAAATCTTTCCAACCTCTTAAAGAGCAACTCAGCTAAGGGCAATATGACCAGAAGGGATGAGGGAAAGAAGCATAGGAATGGGGAGGGGGAGCCTATGAATGGAACAGCAGGAAGCATTCCAAACAGCTGCCCAGCTGCTTCTCCCATAGGGGTACATTGCAAATGTTTTTTCTCCATTTTTTGTTCACAACTCCTGATTCAATCAGTTCTGAATATGTTCTCTACAGTTTTTTGGAAATTTGTCACTTATATTGTTTTCTTTTGTTCAGTTGGAAATAAAAAATTTTGGACCCAAGGCAGATCCTTGCAAACACCACTGTTCATTGCTTTCGTTTTTAGTGGTGCCTAATCCATAAATAAAATCATGTCTTTTAACCCGTAATTTTTCAGAGATCTTTGGTTATGAACTGTGCTCAAAACTTTGGAAAATCCAAATAAATAAATGCCTATCAAATTACCCTATCCACAACAGAATTTTAAGTCAGATCCCTGAATAAGTTAGTTAAATATTTATTACCTTTACTGTAGATCAGTGGTGGAATTCAGCCAGTTCGCACCTATTCAGGTAACTTTCTAAGTAGTTCAGAGAACCGATTGTTGGAGGGAATCTCCTTTTGTTTTTTCCCACTTTACAGGGCTAATCCTGTAAGGAAGGCAGGAAGGAAACATTCTAGTGTTGTTTCTAGCCTAATCTTTATTGCTCTGCTTACAGAAACTGCCTCTCTCTCCGGTTAACCCTTATTACATTGTAGCAGCTAAGGCGAAGCGCCCATCGACCTGAGTGACCTTGAGTTGGCCACGCCCACCCAGTCACATGACCACTGAGCCCCACCTACCCAGATGGTCATTAGACGGTTGTTAAATTATTTGAATCCCACCACTGCTGTAGATCTATGGGCTGGAACTTATGGAATCTGAAATATGATTAGTAGAACATCATATGTCCCTTGACGTCTAGTTTGGTCTAGTAGTTAAAGCACCAGGTCAAAGATCAGGAAACTGCACATTCTAATGCTATCTTAGGCATGAAAGCTGGCTGGGTGACTTTGGGCCAACCAATCTCTCTCAACCCAACTCACTCATCATGTTGCTGTCATGGAGAAAATAGGAGGAGGAAGGCGAATTAGGTATGCTCGCTGCCTTGAGTTATTGATAAAATAATAAAGATGGGATAAAAGAAAAAATAAATAAACATTGATAATTATGTACCTGTAGAAGCTACATTGAAGATTTTTTTTTCCACCTAGATGTTAATTAATTAACATTTCCAATCATTTTCCTTGAATCTGTTTAGATTCCATTTTAAAAATTAAAATTATGCTAACTACTTTCCAATTCATAGAAAAGGAAGGAGGGAAGGAAGGAGGAAAGGAAGGAGAGAAGGAGAGAAGGAAGGAGGGAAGGAAGGAGGGAAGGAAGAAGGAAGGAGGGAAGGAAGAAGGAAGGAGGGAAGGAGAGAAGGAGAGAAGAAAGGAGGGAGGGAAGGGGGAAGGAGGGAAGGAAGGAAGGAGGGAAGGAAGGAGAGAAGGGGAGAAGAAAGGAGGGAAGGAAGGAGGGAAGGAAGGAGGGAAGGAAGGAAGAAGAAGTAGGATTGTTGTAAAATAAGATGGGTGTATGGGATGGTAAGAAAGCAATCTCAATTATATTGTTAATTGTAGGGGAGAAAAATTGTTACAAATACATATTATTAATAACAGTTATGAGATCATATAATTGTGAATGTATATATGAGAAATATTTTTTTTAAAAAAAGAAAAGTTGTATTATGAAGAACTTGTTTCAAAGTGAATTGTTTTAGACATTTCTGCTGGCTATTGTTTAGAATTGGTGTTGTGCTAATTTAATTTAGCCAAAAGTTCTAGAAAAAAAAATCCTTGGTCTCCAAACATTCTTGGCTTGTGAACATATCAATACAGGATGTTTGGAGCTTCAACATCTGAAGTCACAGACTCCCCATTCATTGTCTAGAGCATGTCTTGTTACAAATGTACTTCTCCAGCTCTTTTTGAAAATATGAATTTAAGCAAGTGCCATAAATCATCTAGACTGAAGATCCACGCTGAAATGTCAGATTCTCCTCAGATTTTGAATTATTCTCTAGGGCTTCTTTTTCATGTTTAGTATGTGGATTAGTATCTTGATAGCAAATAACGCATACCTTTGAAAACGAGTTCCACTCAAGAGAAACAAGAAAATTATGTGAAAGGCTGGGGTTTGTTTTTTCTTCAATACAATGAAGAAAAAAGAAAATCCTTCATAATTACATTATTATCTTAAGTTCTAAATTCCGTGTAATATATTAAACACTTTGCATTCCTAAGGAAAGCTTTGGTAATCCCAAAATGGGCTTCTTACAATTTTAAAAAGAATAAAGTGTTCAGGTAACTCTATTCATTAGTATAGCTCAATAGTTTCAGACATGAAACATTCCTTATAATTGTCAAAAACAATCATCAAAAGTTCTGAATCATGAGGATTCCCCAATGGTTTGTGAATGCTACTGTAAGAATTTTGCTGACGAATATCGTCAATCTTCCTTGAGTTTGGAGAATTTCAGACAAATTTAATGAGCTTCTAAAATCACTTTTTTTAAGGCATCTGTCAAATGACTTTACTAAACATTTATTTCAGAGACAATAATGATGAATTTGACTCTAATGAACATGTCATAGGGATTAAAACAAATCAGAGCTGGTTCAAAGCACTAACAGATAAACTGTTCTTTGGGCCAAGATGAGATGTACCTGTGGTTCGCTCATGAGGCCAATGTTGAGAAAAGACACGGACACGAGCTTTCTCGGGATGAGGCGACCCAGATTGGGGTCTGGTAGCCCCTTTTATTGAGATAGGACAAAGGCAGGAGGAGCAATCAGCATGTGATTTAAGACAGCCTGTCAAACTACAATTGCTAATCTACTGCTCAGGGAAGTTCTGTCTATATATGGTCAAATCCTGGTCAGGATGTTTTATCTTTTGGGATTTGTTTTTTCCTGTGTGGTTCAGCGTGGCTGCGCATGCCCTGTTATGCACTGGGCCATGGGTGACCGCCACACCTACACAAGGAGTTATATGACAACACCAAGATCAATTGCTGGGGACTCCATGCATGCATGTATGTATGCATGCATGCATGTATGTATGCATATAGAGAGGGGAAGGGGTTGGCACTGACTTTTTCTAAGCAATGTCAAATTGCTTAGAAGTTTATTTTTTAGTTTACGCACAGCACTGGATGTTCTTGGTGATTTCCAATCCAAACTAACTAGATATACCTCTGCTTAGCTTTTTGAGAGTCATTAAGCTTAAATAGGGTTGCCGTCTATCAAAGCAAACACATAAGATATCAATATAATAAAATGTAATATAAACAGTCAAATCACTTCTTCACTCCTGCAATTAAAAAGTCAAAAATGCACAAGAAAAGAAAAGAGTGCTGTATATGAATCTTTTACCTGAGGTAAAGAGCCAAGGTGGCGGAGTGGTTAAATGCAGCACTGCAGGCTACTTCAGCTGACTGCAGTTCTGCAGTCCGGCTGTTCAAATCTCACCGGCTCAGGGTTGACTCAGCCTTCCATCCTTCCGAGGTGGGTAAAATGAGGACCCAGATTGTTGTTGGGGGCAATATGCTGACTCTGTAAACCACTTAGAGAGGGCTGAAAGCCCTATGAAGCGGTATATAAGTCTAACTGCTATTGCAATTGCTATTTACCCGCCACATTTCACAAGTGTCAATAGTTTGGCTGGTTAAGATGCATATTTTACTATTGTATGGATTTTTGTACTTTCTCTCAGTACAGATGTTTTTGTAACCCCCAAATCTTTATTTTTTATTTGGTTAGTTAAAAGATTTGTATGGTTGCCCATTTTAAAGCACATCTGTGGCTCATAACAATAATAAAGGTACAAACCATGCAAATTATAAAACCTTAAAACCGGAAATTAAAAATCAATAACTAAAACAAATCATCTCCTAGGATGCCCCAACAGCCATCCATATGTTTCCATCACTTTACCCCAATGCCTGGGTAGGGAGAGGTCCTGATGGCCTTTGATGTTTGATGTTTAATAAATTTATAGGCTGCCCAATCCCGAAGGACTCCGGGCGGCTTACAACAATACATTTAAAAATAGAGGTTAAAAGCACAAAAACATAGATTAAAAAGACCACAACATACACCCAGTCTCAATCGTGAGTTCAACAGCCCGGGGCCTGCCGGAATAGACAGGTCTTAAGAGCCTTAGGGAAGGCCATGAGAGTGGGTAGCAGAGGTGGGTTCCTACCAGTTCGCACCTATTCGGTAGAACCGGTTTGTCAAATCTACCGAACCGGTTAGAAGAGGTTCCACCAGTGGACCCGGAAAGCAGGCCACACCTACAGAAGAGGTTCCAAAATTTTTTGAAACCCACCACTGGTCCTTGGATATGATTATTCTACACTATCATGCTCATATTTATAAAACTCAGTGCCTCTGTGAAAGATAAGGATGACTATTGCATTTGTGGTGCAATCAGAACATTGCGTGTGTTGAAGTTGTTTTAACTCAAACCAAAGATGCCTTTTAAAAAACAAGTTGACATCATATTCTTATGCATGCCAGTGCTGTGTGTGGGGTAATTTAAGGTGGTTCTGACAAGTGTCGTCGGCATCTTCATATCCGGTCACATGGGCTGCAAGCCACTCCCATCCGGTCACATGGGCAGCAAGCCACTCCCACAAAGGAGGCCACACCCACAGAGTAGGTTCGAACAATTTTTGAAACCCACCACTGGTGGGTAGGGTCCGGATCTCTGGGGGCAGTTTATTCCAGAGGGTTGGAGCGGCTACAGAGAAGGCCCTCCCCCGGGTAGTTGCCAGCCGACATTGTCTGGCTGGCGGCACCCGGAGAAGGCCCTCCCTGTGCGATCTTATCGGTCGTTGGGAAGTATGTGGCAGAAGATGGTCTCGCAGATATCCGGGTCCTAGGCCATGTAGGGCTTTAAAGGTGATAACCAGCACCTTGAATTGTGCCCGGAGACCAAGGGGAAGACAGTGCAGGTCGCGGAGGATAGGTGTGATGTGGGTATACCTTGGTACACCCAATATCGCTCGCACGGCTGCATTCTGGACTAGTTGTAGTCTCCGAACACTTTTCAGGGGCAGCCCCATGTAGAGCGTTTCTTTCAAAAACAAATTTATTGAAAGCCAATGATGATGAATAAGGAACACTTCTCTTTTCTCTCTCTCATGGAACGTAATGAAATGTGCTTCCTAACATTGCAATGCAAGCTGTGCCTGTTTGATACTACATTGATATTACCAGAAGTCAGGCCTTTGTATTGTGATATCCCAGTGCCCATTTATTCTCTTAAACTTATGTGTGGCTAATGTTTCTACCAGCTTTATCTTCCATGTTTCTGCACTACTTGCCCCGCACTCCATTTTCCTTTTTCTATCTGCACACATGTCATATTCGTCTTGGAACTTCAGGGAAATTGGACATTAAGAGAGAGAAATTCTGGAGTGTAAAGTCATCTATGGCTGAAAATCAAAAAGCCGGCACTCTTGAATGATAAAGGTCTTATGTTACACATCCAGGAAACCTTTGTTATGCCATCCTGCTTTCATGAAATAGTAAGGATGCAAAGCAGTGGTGGGTTTCAAAAATTGTTCGAACCCACTCTGTGGGTGTGGCCTCCTTTGTGGGAGTGGCTTGCCACCCATGTGACCGGATGGGAGTGGCTTGCCGCCCATGTGACCGGATATGAAGATGCCAACGACACTTGTCAGAACCACCTTAAATTACCTCACACACAGCACTGGCATGCATAAGAATATGATGTAAACTTGTATTTTAAAAGGCGTCTTTGGTTTGCGTTAAAACAACTTCAACACACGCAATGTTCTGATTGCACCACAAACGCAGTAGTCATCCTTACCTTTCACAGAGGCACTGAGTTTTATAAATAGGAGCATGATAGTGTAGAATAATCATATCCAAGGACCAGTGGTGGGTTTCAAAAAATTTTGGACCCTCTTCTGTAGGTGTGGCCTGCTTTCCGAGTCCACTGGTGGAACCTCTTCTAACCAGTTCAGTAGATATGACGAACCGGTTCTACTGAATAGGTGCGAACTGGTAGGAACCCATCTCTGATGCAAAGATAAAGTAGGTAAGCACCTAAGAGAATGTGCAAATGTTGAGAGGCATTTCTGAAAATCCAGTTGCCAAATGAAATTACACATATTCCCTTCTGCGCATATTCCCTCCCTTCTGCCCAACCCTCAGACAGAATGGAGATACTAGCAATTTTATTCCTTTTCACTCAGACAGAATTCTTTCCAAAATATTCCCAGCAGTGTCTTCAATTTAGGGAGGAAAAAGATTTGCAAGCGTTTCACTACATACAGCTTCTGCCAGGTGCTATAACACAAGCCTGTTATTGTTGCCGGACACTGGATTTCAAAGTACAACTTGATATGGTTAATAGCCATTCATTCATTCATTTGCCAGTGTTGGGCAGGGGGCCAGGCTGTCTTTAGCAGACAAATGGATTTTGAAAAATGCATCTACAGAAATAGGAAATTCTAATCCTCTGGATATCAAGCTATTAAACAGTAGTTTCGTTTTCTATAAATAAGCTAAATAACAGGGGTTTCGCTATCTTCTAATCGAGAATAGTTTGTTATCTGTGGAGGTAATATATGATGTTATTTTAAAACAAGTTACACCAGACATAAAAGTACTAGAATAATTTGAAAAGCAATGGAAATGGGGATACAGCGGGCAATAACCCTATTCTGGAAATAACACAGAACCACTCCTTGATATAATTATTAGAAGGCAAGGTAAAAAAAATGGCAGACAAGTAGTTCATAATGAACTACTTCAGGGAAACATGCAAATGCATCCTGGGGAAATGAGAGCCGAGGTGGCGCAGTGGTTAAATGCAGCACTGCAGGCCACTTCAGCTGACTGCAGTTCTGCAGTTCGGCTGTTCAAATCTCACCGGCTCAGGGTTGACTCAGCCTTCCGTCCTTCCGAGGTGGGTAAAATGAGGACCCGGATTGTTGTTGGGGGCAATATGCTGACTCTGTAAACCGCTTAGAGAGGGCTGAAAGCCCTATGAAGTGGTATATAAGTCTAACTGCTATTGCTAAATGGTTTAGCTCTTCCCAGAAATCCTTATAAGGAAACATGATCAAACTTGTAGAGTTATCTTTGGCTTGATAATAGGAAGTCTACTGCTTATTATGTTTAAATGTTCTAGCTATGATTAGAGAGTAGTGACAACATGAGGAGCAATCTACTACAGCAATGTTTCTCAAACTTGGCAGCTTGGAGATGTGTGGATTTCAACTCCCAGAATTCCTTAGCCAATTTTGCTGACCTGGAGAATTTTGGGAGTTGAAGTCCACACTTCTTCAAGTTGCCAAAACTAAGGAACAGCGTACCACAGTATAGCAAATTAGCTATAATTAAATTATGAAATGGATAGATGTCTATTTTTACTACTTTTCAATTGTAGAAGATTTGATCTGATGAACTCAAAAGCATTTAGGAGAAGCCTAAACTAATTTCTTTAACTTTCCTTAGCAAGCAAAATCCTGTTTGTGAAGAAGGATCTACCTGTGAGCGAATGATCAAGATGAATGCATATTCAAGGATATAATAACTTTAAAGACAGAAGAAGGAAACAGTTGGGAATATCTGAGAAAATGGAATGATGTGACAATTATGTCTTCCTCTCTATTGAGGGGATTGATGTTTCTTCCATAAATCTTTCACAAATTATTAATGTGTTACTCCAAGACACAAAATTGTTGGCATTATTCTGAATGACTAATCTGAAGTAGGTCCATAGATCCACAATTGTGGATAAAAGAAACTTTAACCAATTCAGTTAATTCAGAAGAGAGGGGAATTATTTTAGATCTTGTAACATGTGATCTTATTTAAATGCCTTTACATGCTTCCCTTAATATTGCTGATAATATTTGGATCTCAGTTTTCTGTTGTATCATGGACATTGTCATATCAATAAAGCCAAAGGATTCTTTAAAAACAAAACCTACAAACACATGTAAAATGGAGAGAGCATCAATTGGAAAATTCAGGCATTTTGGATCTCACTGAAAGGTGAATTCCATCTCCAAAAGAACATCAAAGTTTGGACAAAGTGATTATTCCTCATTGTTCATGTCTAAGGGCCCCACATTGTCTGGAATAATATGTATATGTATGTATGTATGTATGTATGTATGTATGTATGTATGTATGTGTATATATATATATATATATATATATATATATATATATATATATATATATATATATATATATATATATATATATATATATATATATATATATATATATATATATATATATATATATATTTATTTATTTCAATGACTGAAACATTCCACCCTAGTTCATTTTGTAACGTCCCATTCTTTCATTTTGCTAATTCAGGTATCAAATTCCTGTGGACGTGCGTTCAATAGTGCAAGTTTATAAAGTGTTTAATAAATTTTAAAATTATAAACCAAAACCAAATTAATTGAGATTGAAGAAGGTCTTATAAAAATCTATAATGTGAATAATTTTTAGACAAATATATAGAAAATCATTGAAGTATAATGACTCTGATTCTGTAAAGACTCTTGACCATTGCACATCTCTTTAATTAATTTCTATAGAGCTTTTTATTTCTGTTTAATCTTTTAGTATACTGACATGGACTTTATGAGATTTTTGCTGAGTCTGTGTACTACCAATATTTATGAAATGTTTGCCTATATTAGCAGAGATAAGAATGACTAAAGTATTTTCAATGAGATAGTGAGAACAAAAAGGACAGATGTCTGAAGTTACTCCTACTCTATATTTCAATATCTCATTCTCTTTTTGTGGACATGAGATCCAGTTGACCAACAGCCCCGTTGGACAATTTAGCAATCGTTGGCCATATAGCACAATAAAAGATTATCCAGAAAGCAAGTTAATTTGCTTCCTTCCTTGGGCCTTGAGGAAAGGTTTTTCCAAACAAAATTGACATGCGTACACTAGAGTATATTTAGCCCACTTTTGCACTGGTGATTGGTTCTTGGCCAGAGCAGTGAAAAGACATTTCCTGTTTTGTGAGAAGTGTAATAGGAGCCACAGATTTCACCCTAAGCCATGAGTGGGGAAAAAAGAGGAAATTGGAAGCCTTACAGTAATTAATCATTTACTATGAGACCTGTCAAAACCTTTTGTAAAGCTGATAACTGCTGTCAGTAACAAGCTAGTGCACCACCATCTGTGACTGCTTAAAATATCATCCAATACTTGGCTAAACACATTTTACATTTCTACTTCAGCCCATTTCGAAGGTATTCTCCTGGGAAGTTCTCTTTGCCAAAAAAAAAAAAGTGGTGTTGCTGGTATCAACTAGTTATTCTTAGCTTTAATATTTACATGTACTCTTTCTATATATATTTGTGTTACTGGGATTTTGGATCAAATTCTTGTAGTTTGTAAGAGGAATGTCTCACAGAGGCATTCATCACATCTACCATGGTGTCCAGGATGAAGAGTAAGAAAACATCCATTACGACAATTGCTAGCGATTCCTTGAAAATGGAGCTATTGTTTTTAAAGGGATAATTTTAAGAGGTTTTTCCATTCTCAGGGATTGTTCAGTAGGTTCAGGATTAATGCATGAACCAGAGGCAGAACAAAAGCAATATTTCTGCATCATGATTCACCCATAGTTCCTTCTTTTCTTTTCATCATAATTAGTATCAAAGAAAGAATTAAAACTGGCTATGATATATCATAGTTTTTCCCAAGTTGGTGCACTTCAAATGTATTAGATTACAGCTCCCAGAATTTGGAGTCATCGCAGTTTTGAATCAGTTTTCAGGGGTTATGTATTTTTCCCCCTGCTTTTCTTTACATTTAACTTTGGCAGTATATTTTTTTTAAGTCACTTATAATAACTGTTCATTGTCAATAAGTCCGAAGATGCTTTCTGACTTCACGTGTGCACAAAATTGCTCCCACAAACAGAAATTAAGAGGTTTGGTTGGTTCTAAGCAGAAACATTCATGGGATCCAGTGCTTTAGTAAAAATGATGAGGCAGCATTGTGCTGTCACAATGCAAGTACTACCACTTTGATACATGTCATAGCAATGACATAGGAGAGTGTGAGAAAAAGAGCAGAGCTTGGGTTGCATCAATTCAATTCAATGCAGCTTTTGTCATTGGTTCCTTCTGTTTGTTTGTGCCCCCAAACCTCAGATGCAAATGATTCCGACTTTCATGTTTTCTAACTTTAGATTTTCAAGTAACTCTTGAATATAAAATTTTCAATGAAATGTGGGAGCAAAAGCAGCTCTTTAGATGAAATCAGCACATTAGTTTCAGTGGTGGGTTTCAAAAATTGTTTGAACCTACTCTGTGGGTGTGGCCTCCTTTGTGGGAGTGGCTTCCTGCCCATGTGACCGGATGGGAGTGGCTTGCTGCCCACGTGACCGGATATGAAGATGCCGACGACACTTGTCAGAACCACCTTAAACTACCTCACACACAGCACTGGCATGCATAAGAATAGGATGTAAACTTGTTTTTTAAAAGGCATCTTTGGTTTGCGTTAAAACAACTTCAACACACGCAATGTTCTGATTGCACCACAAACGCAGTAGTCATCCTTACCTTTCACAGAGGCACTGAGTTTTATAAATATGAGCATGATAGTGTAGAATAATCATATCCAAGGACCAGTGGTGGGTTTCAAAAATTTTTGGAACCTCTTCTGTAGGTGTGGCCTGCTTTCCTGGTCCACTGGTGGAACCTCTTCTAACCGGTCCGGTAGATTTGACGAACCGGTTCTACCGAATAGGTGCAAACTGGTAGGAACCCACCTCTGATTAGTTTCCTCTCTGGCCCCCATCAGTTTTCACCCAATTATTTCTTTCATACAGCATTGTTAAAATAATAGCAAAGGAGAATATTACTGCATTTGAATATTGTTTTAATATCATAGAAGTAGCCATTCTCTACTGAACTCTTGTTGTAAAAAGAAGATAATACCTCCAGCCCAGGAGAATGTTTGTACTGATGGCTTCATATTTTGCAGGGAAGTCTAAAGAATGTCCAGAAAACAAACTTCTAATTTGAATTCTATTTTGTTTTGGAATTGACGATGCATTCTAGTTTTGATCTGTAAATGAAAGAAAATACTTTTGTTCATCAAAGCCCTTTTGTCCTGAACACTTTGAGGCTTTACATACTAATTATCCAGTCAAAGGATATAAAAATGAATGAATGAATACAATTGGGCCAAAGAGAAATCATTTTATAGATAGTGTTTCCAAATATATGCAAAGTAAGGGCTATTAAGTTGTTTCAGTGATGTCAGAAACTTACATGTTACCCTCTTTAGGGAAGGGGAGGGTGAGGGGACAGAGGACAGGGGGGGAGGGGAGGGGAAGAGGAGGAGAAGGAGTGGGAGAAAGGAGGAGGAGGAGGAGGAGGAGGAGGAGAAGAAGAAGAAGAAGAAGAAGAAGAAGAAGAAATGAGAGACAGAAAGAGACACAGAGACAGAGAGAGAGAGAGAGAGAAGAAGAAGAAGAAGAAGAAGAAGAAGAAGAAGAAGAAGAAGAAGAAGAAGAAGAAAGAGAGACAGAGACAGAAAGAGAGAGAGAAAGGTGGAGGAGGAGGAGGAGGAGGAGGAGGAAGAAGAAGAAGAAGAAGAAATGAGAGACAGAAAGAGACACAGAGACAGAGAGAGAGAGAGAGAGAGAGAAGAAGAAGAAGAAGAAGAAGAAGAAGAAGAAGAAGAAGAAAGAGAGACAGAGACAGAAAGAGAGAAAGGAGGAGGAGGAGGAAGAAGAAGAAGAAATCAGAGACAGAAAGAGACATAGAGACAGAGACAGAAGAGAGAAGAAGAAGAAGAAGAAGAAGAAGAAGAAGAAGAAGAAGAAGAAGAAGAAGAAGAAGAAGAAGAAGAAGAAGAAGAAGAAAGAGAGACAGAGACAGAAAGAGAGAGAGAAAGGAGGAGGAGGAGGAGGAGGAAGAAGAAGAAGAAGAAGAAGAAGAAGAAGAAGAAGAAGAAGAAGAAGAAGAGTCTGTAGACCTTCTGAACTGTCCCAATGCCAAGGATTAGTACAGAAATTATCTGTGACTTCAAATTATTCTGCACTCTATATTAGCATAATGATTTTTCTACCTTCCATGGTATTTCATTGCTATCTATAAGCTCCCAAATGCCCTTAAGCTTGTTAATAACCATTACAGCTGCTCAATGAAATGAATCAAGACTAAACTGAACTCACCTGAGCCTAAATAGATTAACCTTACTCAAGTATAACACTCTCTGAATTAAGATGGATCTTTTTGCCTCAACAAAGAATAAACCCAAGTGGAATAAAACACAAGCTGGCTTTTAATCTTTAATGTGCACATTGACTAGATCCAAGCCTCCTTAGCATTGAGCAGAGTTGTTGTAAAGTAGTTTCTCAGATCATTCCTAAACACCCAGAACAGACCTTATTGACAACACATACATTTATTTAGTGTTACACAAGAACCTCGTCTTTCAATGAATTTGAAAATAATTAGCTTATGCTTTTACTAGTGCTCTTTCAAGAGAGTCAAATCACTCCTTCAACTTGTGAGAAATCAATTGATGAATTTACATGTGCAAACCACATCCTTTCGATATTACAATTATTGCTGTTAAATCCACTTTATAAAAATGTTTTAATGGCCCTAGTCTTTAGTACAGGATTGCAAAATAAAAACACTACGTTGCATAATAAAAAACATTAACTATCAATAGTTTGAAATTAGAGTCTAATAAAGTACAATATTAAAGTAATACATTTTAATACTGGAGGGCTCACTGGAGCATATTGTAGATACACTTTCAAAATATGTAGTGGCATATTTTGTGGCCTATTCACCCAATGAAAAATATGATGGATTAGAATGCTGCCATCTACCTCTCTTGTTCCATTTCCATGATATCCTTGTTATCTAAGCTGATGAAAGGCATTCCTGTCCACTGCCACCAAATTATGGATCTGATTGTTCAGTCCCCTACCAGTTGATTTTTTTCTAATCTAATTAGCCAATTCTCCATCAAAAGTACTTCCATTTCTTCTAGATAATAAACTTGAGTGCCATATACAGTACAAACCTTCCTGCAAGTACACATTCAGCATTTCCTCATCTTCTCTGGAAATATTAGGTTAAAAAAAAAATAGAGAATCATTTTTCATTTGTATTCCATTTGATGTTGGAATTGAAACCTTCCTACGACATCCATGCAAATGTAAATTCATGTAAATTCATGTAAAAGTATGCAAGGATTGTAATGTAACTTTGGGATACCCCAATGACTAGAAACGTGTTATGGTTAGTGGGAAAACTAACTGTTGAGAGATCCAGGAGAATTAACAGATTATATTCCCTCTGTCCATTCCTTTGCAGTAAAATAATTAAGCCTGTTTCTATTCCAGACCCATGTTGCCAATCTAAACTAAAATAGATTTAAATAATACCTTTGAGGATTGCTGGATTTAAGAAAACACCACTTGCTCTGGAACATTGCTCTAAAAACAATAGTTAAAAGCAGTGGTGGGATTCAAAAATTGTTCAAACCTACTCTGTGGGTGTGGCCTCTTTTGTGGGAGTGGCTTGCCGCCCATGTGATCGGATATGAAGATGCCGACGACACTTGTCAGAACCACCTTAAATTACCTCACACACAGCACTGGCCTGCATAAGAATAGGATGTAAACTTGTTTTCTAAAAGGCATCTTTGGTTTGTGCTAAAACAACTTCAACACACGCAATGTTCTGATTGCACCACAAACACAATAGTCATCCTTACCTTTGACAGAGGCACTGAGTTTTATAAATATGAGCATGATAGTGTAAAATAATCATATCCAAGGACCAGTGGTGGGTTTCAAAAAATTTTGGAACCTCTTCTGTAGGTGTGGCCTGCTTTCCGGGTCCACTGGTTGGAACCTCTTCTAACCGGTTCGGTAGATTTGACGAACCGGTTCTACCGAATAGGTGTGAACTGGTAGGAACCCACCTCTGGTTAAAAGGTATTAATTAGGACAGATCAGAGTCTAAATGTGAGTTTTCAAGAGCCTGTCTTCTTAAGAGTAGTTGATACCATTTAAGATAAAAATGAATAAATATATAATAAATTATGATAAAGCAGACAAAGGGTCAAAATTCAATTAGATTCCAGATTAAGTACCATTAAGTTAAACCACAGTCCTGGTGATACTTTCCTGGATCAAATGATTATCTTATTCTATCCCCAGTGACATTATCCTTGGCTCAGTTTTGCAATCCCCTTTTTCTATACCCCACCAAGTGTAGTCATTTTTGTAGTCTATCACCTCTTTGTGTCAATTGCTCCAAATATTTGAATTTCTGCTAGCTAATCATCATCTTGAGGGAGCAGTCAGTGTATCTCATCAAAGACCTACTGACTCTTCATGTGGTTCATAGTATTCTTGATGTCTCTCCAACTATTCTTTCTCAGTGTCCTTTTTCCTTTAGTCTTTCTGCTGACTCCTATAGCAATAGCAATAGCAGTTAGACTTATACACCGCTTCATAGGGCTTTCAGCCCTCTCTAAGTGGTTTACAGAGTCAGCATATCGCCCCCACAGTCTGGGTCCTCATTTCTCATTTCATCCACCTCAGAAGGATGGAAGGCTGAGTCAACCTTGAGCCGGTGAGATTAGAACCGCTGAACTGCAGATAACAGTCAGCTGAAGTGGCCTGCACTCTAACCACTGCACCACCTCGGCTCCTACTAGAGTAGGGCTATCAAACTCCTGGACCACAGGCCAGATGTGTCACGTGCTGGTCACATCCATGCCCAGTTTTGCGAAGGGGGGGGGAAGTCCTGATACATCACATGACGCCACCATGACAACATGAGTTTGACACCCCTGTGCTAGAGGGAGAATAGAAAAGGTCATCTTGAAGACAAATCTAGTTCCAATTTCCCACCAAAGATGCTGCAATTGGTACTCCTTGTCTTCTTTCATTGAACGTTGTTGGTTATTACTTGCTCTTTAGGATGATTTTAGGTTTCCTCTATTATTGAGCTCCCAATTCATTTAGCTCATGGGTGTCAAACTTGTGGCATTTTGTCATTGTCATGTGAAGTTTTGTGACCTTTTTTCCCATTCACCTGCACATCACATATCCGGCCTGCAGGCCGCCAGTCTGACAACCCGATTTAGCCCTTACTCTCTTTTTGAACACTTTTTCCTTTCTAATTCCTTTCCAAAACATTTTGCATGATGGTAGGACTAGAGCATCGAGACTTTTTTTTCCTGAGCTCTGTTCCTCCTGTTGTGTTCTACAAGATTTGACCGGCAGCCGCTGAACCAGGAAGGAGCCCTGATTGGTTCAGATGCGCCGGCCGGCCGGCGGAAAAAACACAGCCCTCCCATTGGTTCTCCGCCTGACAGCTCCAAGTATAAATAGCTGTCAGGCTGGTCTTGTTTGGTTCTGCCAGTTCTAGTGTTGTAACATTAATAAACAATTAAGTGAATTACTGCCTCCTCAGTTATTGCCACCATAGAACTTAAAACCTCCTTTTCTAATATCTTGAAGCTATAACATCATCCTACATCAAGTGAAACTTCAGGCCCTACTCTATCAAAGTATATCTTTCACAGCGTCTGTTTCTATCCTACATCTGATACAGTCTTGTGTTGCCTCTGTTGGCTAGATAATGGAGATCAGTATATTAAGTAAATGAGTATTGTTTTGTTCTCCATCCAGTAGACAGAGTTATCAACCCAAAGCACTTTTTAAACTGCACTTAAGTGTTGCGGACCAGCAGTTCAGGAAAGGAAGCAGAGAGCTGTATTCCTTATCAGAAAGCAGATGGGTGAAAACTCACTTTTAATAATAATAATAAAAAGCAGCCTCTGTTTATACTCTGTTAGATAAAAGCATAAGGGCTCAGTTCCCTGGGAGCAGCAATTCCCAGTGAAATGAATGGGAGATCAGTCCCTCTCAATTATTTCACAGAGAATTGTTCAGAGGAAATTTCTCGGAGATGGTGCCACATATCACAAAACTGAAAGGTAAATCACAGGTATACTGATTGCTTTCTGTACTGAAAATGAACCCATCTCTTTAAGTAATGGAAACTGGTGACATAATCTTTTGACAGCCTTGATCTTTAACCTTATTTGATCTAAAGCAGATTCCTTAGGAATGATATCATTTAGTTAAATCCCCCTGAATTGAGAGTGTAGCATATTAATATAAGCCATTTAAGGATATTATGTTACTAATAATTATTTTCCTCTCATTCAACTTGAACAATGTGCAACTGTCTTGAACTGAACTTTACAACATTTTGCGGGAAATATCTAATATCCTGCTTATTACAAAAATAATTTCAAGAGATATGCATGAGTAAAAGTTATCAATAGAATAGTTATAAAGGTTGCAACTAATAATAAGAGTTAAAACTTTAACAGAATTGGGTTTGGGTTCTGTTTTTTTAATGTAAGTTTGCATTTACTATTTATTAATATATTTATAATGCTATATTACAGACTTCTTCATTAAATCTATGGTTTAACAGATCTTAAATGTTCCTTTTCCCTGTGCTACTTACTAATTGTATGATAGCCATGGAGAATATGGGTTATTTAAATGAATCCATTAAAAATAATGTTGACTCTATGCTGAAGATTATGATTTCGAATCTACTGCAAGTTGATCTAACAGGGACTTCATTATTCTTCCACTGACACTGTTTATTTCCAGTTGCCCCTATTGCATTTTAAAAATATTTATATTTATTGTTTATCTCCACTTGCCATAAACTGTTTTGGACCACAGTGTTGTGGACAAGCATAGGTGCAATGCTAGCTGACCTGAGACTTCCCACAACACTTCTTGTTTTCTATGTTGGAATTAACCCTTGTTTGACATTCTTCCAAGGAATGGGACCAATCAAGTAGAGATACTGGAGCAGGAATGCAAACAATGGGATTCGAGGTGGTGAGTCAAAAGGTACTAGATGACCAGTGGTGGGTTTCAAATTTTTTAAGAACCTCTTCTGTAGGTGTGGCCAGCTTTGTGGGAGTGGCTTGCCAGCCATGTGACTGGGTGGGCGTGGCCAATTTGTAAAATGTGGTGAAACTCTCTTAACAACGCTCTTGCTTAGCAACCAAAATGTTGGCTCAGAAACTCTGGCATTTGAAGCATGCAAGTCTTAAAGCTGTCAAGTTACAAGACCCTTGCACCCCTAACCCTTTAGAAAAAAAAACACGGGGGGGGAGTCAAACTTGACATCTTTAACACTTGTGGACTTCAACTCCCAGAATTCCTCCTCCAGTCATGTTGGCTCAGGAACTCTGGCATTGAAGTGTGCAAGTCTTAAAGCTGTCAAGTTACAAGACCCTTGCACCCCTAACCCTTTAGAAAAAAACCAGCGGTGTTCAAACTTGACAGCTTTAAGACTTGTGGACTTCAACTCCCAGAATTCCTCCTCTCGCTCTTCATTTTGATGATGTGCGGACGGGTGGGGGGGAGGGAGCTGGAACAGGTTCTAAACGGCACTGTAGATTTGTGCAACCTCTTCTATAGAAGAGGTTAGAACTGGCAGGAACCCACCCCTGTAATTCACCCATTTTGTGGCTTTCTGATTCTGAAGTTTGAGACAGTTTCTTGCAGTTTTGTACCCCTCTCTGCAGAAAACCAGAAAGACAAGGGTTAAAGAAGATAGGAAAAGCAACGTAGAGGGAGGTAACTCAACAGAAAAAGCTGAGACAGTAGTGTTCAGTCTTTACATTTATGACCTTTTCAGCTCTTTAAAGCAAAGGAAAGCTTAAGCAAGATCATAAACATAATCACAGATTGACTATTTTGCTTAACAATTAAGTTACAAATCCCTGTTCTGTTTACTAAACAATGACTAGTTGCAAACCTATTCATTTTACATTTTGTCCTTGAATTGGCCCAACTTATGGCTCTTATTACTTTTGGAGTGCAGTTTTTTATATACCACCTAAAAAGTAAAGTACATCATTTTGCTCAAAAATATCAAGACACTTTAAGGGAAATAAAGACAAAGCCTAAAGGGAAAACATCTTGAAAAGGCATTTTGACTGGCTCAGGTGAAAGGTTTCAGAAATCCGTGAAATCTAAAAAATGGATGGCTATTCTTCAGTGGACATACCTATTTTATATTGTATTTTGAAACGTATTTCTCAATTTACATGTTATTTGGAAATGCATCATAGTGCGGACAGCATAGGAACTGTTCAATAAAATAAATGTAATGTGAAACATTCGCCTTCTAGTTCCTTAGGCACATATATCGTTTGAGTTATGTCTGCAGTGATATTTTCATGAACCTAAAATTGAATCAGAAACTGGATTCTAATCAGGGCTATAAAATGTGAAAGGTTAACTAGTGTTGTCATTTTTTTTTTAATTCATATATTTTCTAATATATGTGTTCATACTAGATCAACCAAAAGAGCCTTCTCAATCACTACAGTAAATTCTCTACATGTCCATTACTTTCCAAATATAACAGCCCAAACAATTCATTTCATTAAAACTAACAAATTCAACTGTCAGGCCTGCAATTATATTCCTTTTTAGAATTTTGGCCTGCCACACTTTCTCTTATTTCATTATGCTGTTTTATTAGTATAGTTGATGGGATGGGGGAATAGACAGGAGTAGGATTGTGGAATGTATTGTTTTCATTCTTTACTAGAAGCCAAGATCATCCTTTGCCTCACCAGTACACCTGACCGGAAGAAGCTAGGTGTAGATGCCAGCATGGAAGAAGAAGATTAGACCATGTGATGGATTGTGTGTGTGGGGACAAGATCATGAACTTTTAACTGGGTGGAATTCTGATGTCATTCCCAGTATTGGGATTTCATAGCACGATGCCAACATGCCTGTCTAATTAAATTGGAACCTTAAGGATAGCTCTCCCTTGGACTTTGATTTAATTCTACATGATATTTGGAACACTGACATCAACACAAGATAAGCAATACCAATAATTAAACTACTTTGGTTTATACTATTTATTAATATGACTTAAGCCAAAATGCAATGCACTAACATTTTTTTAACTAATCAGTTTTTTTAAAAAAAAAAAAGCAATATAACCAATCTCTTGTATAACCCAATACCAGAAACACCAAACAGATTCCTCAAAAACTCTCTTTTATGTCCTACATTTTCATTCTGGTATGGTTTGTAAAGATTCCAATAATAACAGAGAGAAAAGGCACAGAGTTGCTCTCTGTCTTGGATCCAGTTTTGGACGGACACTAAGACTATGCAGTACTTTGATTTCATTGTGAAAATGATGCCCCAGAATGCATATGTGTGCAAACCAGGGGTGGGTTCCTACCAGTTCTAACCTCTTCTATAGAAGAGGTTCCACAAATCTGCAGTGCTGTTTAGAACCGGTTCCAGCTTCCTCCTCCTGCCCATCCGCACATCATCAAGATGAAGAGCGAGAGGAGGAATTCTGGGAATTGAAGTCCACAAGTCTTAAAGCTTTCAAGTTTGAACACCCCTGGAATTTTTTTTCTAAAGGGTTAGTGGGTGCAAGGGTCTTGTAACATGACAGCTTTAAGACTTGCGTGCTTCAAATGCCAGAGTTTCTGAGCCAACATGACTGGAGGAGGAATTCTGGGAGTTGAAGTCCACAAGTCTTAAAGCTGTCAAGTTTGAACACCCTTGGGGTTTTTTTTCCTAAAGGGTTAGGGTGCAAAGGTCTTGTAACTTGACAGCTTTAAGATTTGTGTGCTTCAAATGCCAGAGTTTCTGAGCCAACATTTTGGTTGCTAAACAAGAGCATTGTTAAGTGAGTTTCATCACATTTTACAATTTGGCCATGCCCACCCAGTCACATGGCTGGCAAGCCACTCCCACAAAGCAGGCCATACCTACAGAAGAGGTTCTAAAAAATTTTGAAACCCACCACTGGTGCAAACATATTATTTGTCTGTAAGTCTTCAACAGGATCAGGATTTTTTGTGCTCGGGAGGTTTAGATTAATATAATCAAGGTATTAAACTCATTTTAAAAACTAAATCCAAAGCATTGCATGGCCATAGTGCCTATGTAAAGCAAGAGAGAGTGAAATGAATTATAACAAGCTGTGAAATGCTTTTGGCACATGGCTGCAGTTCAATGCAAAAAAAGATCACAAGATTTCATCACGCCCTATGGGAAATCCTCCAAATATGACCCCTTAGTGAACTAGACTTTCTCCATTCTTCCCATCCTATCCTTGATACAATCAAAATATTTCTAAAATATTTTAAGTGTTCCAACTAGACAGCTAGGCTACCATAACAATATGATTTTACTTAGGAGTAACTCTCTGAGCCATTGAATCTTCCAAGTAACATGGCAATGAGAATCATCAATAAGTCTTTGTCACTTTGCAATCAATAATTACAAAAGAGATGAAACAAATGACAAATCTAATCAATATGCATTCCAGAAGGTTGCAGTAGAGTTGACAAGTAAAAAGGATTAAAATCTGGTTTACTCTGGCCAGAGTTACCACAAAAAAATAAGGAAGTTAGTTGATGTTAAAGGCTGGTTATATAGATCCATAATTGGAAGAACCCAGAAACATAGGAAATGAGCTCTTTGGAGAGGTCAGGGAAAATAGAGATAAAGTGGTAAAGTGGCTGCTAGTTGTGGAGAGAGAGAGCGGCAGAGACAGAGAAAGAGAGAGGAGGAGGAGGAGGAGGAGGAGGAGGAGGAGGAGGAGGAGGAGGAGGAGGAGGAGGAGGAGAAGAAGAAGAAGAAGAAGAAGAAGAAGAAGAAGAAGAAGAAGAAGAAGAAGAAATGAGAGACAGAAAGAGACACAGAGACAGAGACAGAAAGAGAGAGAAGAAGGAGAAGGAGAAGGAGGAGGAGAAGGAGAAGAAGAAGAAGAAGAAGAAGAAGAAGAAGAAGAAGAAGAAGAAGAAGAAGAAAAAGAAAAAGAAGAAGAAGAAGAAAAAATGAGAGACAGAAAGAGACACAGAGACAGAGACAGAAAGAGAGAGAAGAAGAAGGAGGAGGAGGAGAAGGAGAAGGAGGAGGAGGAGAAGAAGAAGAAGAAGAAGAAGAAGAAGAAGAAGAAGAAGAAGAAGAAGAAGAAGAAGAAGAAGAAGAAGAAGAAGAAGAAGAAGAAGAAGAAGAAGAAGAAATGAGAGGAGCAGGACACATTTAATCTGGAAACATGAAGGAGGACAAGAAGGAAATTGATTAGATAGATAACAAAAGGAAATAAAAGCAGAAGGAGATCAGGTGCATGGAGAGGGAAAAGTTACTTTCTCTAAGATAAAAGGAAGAAAGCATGAGACATTTCTTCTTGCAATACTATGTCTGGCTGGGTCTCCACTTCCTCTAACAAGGGAAAACAAATAGCTTGGTGTCAAGAGTTTCAAATGGAAACAGTGGGAAATAGTGGGGGGAAAATTAAGAGGTTGGCAAGTTTCACCACCAAGAAAATCATTCAGAGAATTGACTAGTAAGGACTGAAGTTTGAAAAACCAGAAGGGAAAGGTGGACTGGATCCAAAATAGCCAAGATGAGAATTTTCAAGATGGATCTAGCAACCAAGAGAAGAGTGAGACAATTGCTACATGGAAGTTTTATATCAATCATTCTTTCAAGGGAGTTTGTCGAAATAAATACATTTTTGTTGGATAGACAAGCCTATTCACAGGATGTATAGAGTTTCATCCCTTTAATCGATAGCGCACTGTCACTTAATGTTATTTTTGTACCTGTGTGATACTGTCTATAAACCTGTTGTTGGCTGTTGTTTTCCAATGGCAAATAGTAAAATTATTTGTGTCTTTCAAAAACTAAAAATGTACCCACGGGTGAGGTTTGCCTCTTAGATCCTGTCTTGGTTAAAGATTTGTCAATATCCTTGTTTAAAGTAAATTGGAGCTGGAAGGAATGTTGTTTGGGATTCAGTTCCTCAAAAACTGCTTCTGTTTTTTGGCCAGAATTACAAATAGTTCAACAACTGATATTAAAATATTGTGATTTTAATTCGAAATATATTCTATTCTCTCAGCATCTCTACCGAACAACTTTGAGATAAAATTTAATTGACTAGATTGGCCTGCTGAATAACACAAGAGTTTAAATTTGATCCGAGGTGAATGTTATTCCTTCAGTACAGTACATGCTAGATAACTTTTTAATGACAGGATTAGCCAGCCTTCTCCATTTCAATCCCACATGCTGAAAATGTTAGGAAAGAGATCCCTGTCATTCCACTGCATTTGGAAAAAAAAGTGAATTCAAATTCAGGAGCCAGATGTTTCCAATTTTTTTTGTAATGGTGGAACAACCTAAATAATTCAGTATTACTGTAGCCATTACAGAGGACATAAACTTATTTGTCCTGGTAAAACCATTACAGAGTGTTGGTAGAGATACTAACACTAATTGCTTTGAACAAGAGCAAGATGAAGGCGAGAAGAAAGCCGATATTGATTTCTGCCTTGCAAAGAGGAGCCAGCCAATAGAAACATACACATCCCAAAACGCAAAGTGTGGAGAGGTAGCACTTTGCGCAGGAAGCATCATCAAAAAGTCTTGGGTCAGCCCAGTAGTAATTGGGTCTTTGAAGCTGCAAATGTGAGAAGTGAAAAATGTTCACCTTTAAAGCATGCCAGGTTTTCTGAGGCAGACCCTTGGTTCAAGGAAGAATGTGCAGCTACGTGAAACCTGACTCTGGAAGTTCTCTAGAAGTTTGGCATAGGTTATGCTGGCAGTGACCTTGTAAATTTAGACAGCTGCTAGGCAACTGCTAGGAGCAAATTATTACCGCAGTGGTAGTTTTCACGACTAGACTGGAAGCTAGGAACTGAAGGAACTTCCTTCAGTCTTACTGAGTCAACTTTCACCTCAACAGCAGGGCTGTTGAAAATCAGAAACTGTGATGCCTTAAAACCTCAAGACAATTTTGGGAAACTTAGCAAAGAAGCCTGATATTTACCTTAAAGGTATCATGTCATCAACATCTGGGTTCCTTTCTCACAATTCACAATTTAAAATATATCTTTTGGAAAAGAAAATGTTTTACCTCGTGTCCTGGGAATGACATCGGGTTCTGGCATTTCCTTTGTTCAACAATTATTTCTATGAATTCATATGATTATAAGTAATAAAGCAATAGCAGATTTTTATATACCGCTTCATAGGGCTTTCAGCCCTCTCTAAGCGGTTTACAGAGTCAGCATATTGCCCCCAACAACAATCCGGGTCCTCATTTTACCCACCTCGGAAGGATGGAAGGCTGAGTCAACCCTGAGCCGGTGAGATTTGAACCACTGAACTGCTGATCTAGCAGTCAGCTGAAGTGGCCTGCAGTACTGCACTCTACCCACTGCACCACCTCGGCTCTAGTAGTTATTGTATTCCTTATTATATGCTGAACAGAAATTGGCATGATCAAAAAGGGTAGTAAAATTAAATAAGAATACGACTTGTCTTTTAATTTGGAGAGAAAATTATAGAAGAAGCTGTTTTTAAAGTGGTCACATCTTAACAAATTAATCAATATAGCTAATCCAGGAAGCACTGACTTTTATCCAAAATATTTAATTTACCCTGAGTGATGAACTCACAAAGCAAAATCTGATCAGTCATATAAGCATTGTCATTTTATCCAGTTGATATATGATCCCTGATTGGCTAGAATAATTTGAGGGAGACGAAACTCAGAAGAGAAAATGCAGGGAAGGGGGGGGGATATATTCCCAAATGTTTGCAGTCACAAAATGATATGGAATTAAAGATGCTTGCAATAAATAATTTAGCTCCGATACTAATTTTGACACAAGATAGAAACTCTACAATATTTGCTTTAAGGTTCCAGTTATTTCATTTGGAGATGGAAGAGTTATGAAGACCTCTCCTTTAGCTAATTGCTACAATAAGCTTCTCTCTTCATTAAGGTCCTGCTTGAAACAGAGAGATGGGCACTGCCTGAAAGGCACCTGCCATTATTCTGATTGGCATCAGACAGAAATACATGTATTACAAATTAACTACAACCTACATATGAGGAAGTTTCTGTATGCATATTTTTAGTTACAGTTACATAACTGGGTTCAAAACTAAGCTGAAAAGTTTGCTCACTCCTTGTTCTTTTTTTAAAAGATTTTTATTAACAAACATGTAAAAAAACACACACAAAAATTAGACGTACACCACATTTATACAATACAGTGTGAACAGGAACTTCCTGTTTTTTATCTTAGCAATCATCAATCGATATCGCTCACATTATATTATTTCCCCTTCTATCGTATTTCATTTAGATTTCACCATTCTTAACCCTCTTATTTTACTCATAACTATTATTTTTGAGTGTTGTTATATTCTTTCATTGATTTTTGTTTCTTTCCTCCATCCACCTATACCATTTATCCCATATCTGGTAGAATTCTGATTCTTCCTTTCCCTGTATTTCTTTAGTTAGTTTATCCATTTCGGCACAGTCCATAATCTTTCTTATTATTTCATCTTCATTTGGGGTTAGTTTGTTTTTCCATTTCTGGGCAAAGGCGATCCTTGCCGCTGTAAGTATATGCAGTATTAAACATTGTATTTCACAGACATAATTCCTAATAAAAAAAACTTCAGGTTTCCAATCTATTTTAACCCTTGTTATTGTGGCTCACTCCTTGTTCTAATACAGCTATTCTGCTACAGGTGCTATTGGATTTCTACCCATTGCTTCTGGGGCTTCCTCCCCCCCCTTATAATTTAACCTCCTTTAAATGAAGGTGAATTCTGGACATTATTAGTTAAAATTATCCATCAGACAGTAAAAGTGGGAGAGGTTGTTCCTGGCCAGAGGAGAGTGACAGCTGAGATGGATAAGCCAATACACCGCATCAGAATAAAACAGTTGAATATGTTCATTGTAACACCAGCTTCTTTTTTCTTTAATTGAAAATTTTGAAAAAAAACTTTTACAAATGTTTACCTCCCTCCCCCTACCCTCCTCCCCAACCCCCCCCCCCCCAGTCTCCTCCCCACCCCCCGGCTTCCCAGAACCAATACAGGGTATAAATCTTTAACAAAGATATTCTAAGATAAACTTAAAAAAAAAGTTAGTATCATCTTTCATTTGAGCTTTAACTCCTCTTTGCTAGGCTAACTCTAAACAGATTACATCATTCCTTGTTTTTTCAGTCATAAGCTATTTCGAATTTCTTAGTCCCATATTTATTTTGAGTATAGTCAATCCATCTTCTCCATTCCAGTTTATATCTCTCATTTGAATAGTCCTTGAGATATGCTGATATTTTAGCCATCTCTGCTAGGTTTGTAACTTTTAATGTCCATTCTTGAATAGTAGGCAAGTCTTCCTTCTTCCAGTATTGCGCCACCAGCAGTCTTGCTGCGGTTATTAAATGCAAAATCAGGTTAATCTCTATAACTGTACAATCAGTAATTATACCTAACTAAAAATAACTGAGGGGTAAACTTTATCCTTTTTTTAAGAACATTTTGCACAAACCACCATATTTTATCCAAAATGCTTTAACCTTTTTACAAGTCCACCATATATGATAGTATGTAGCATCAGCACAATCACATCTCCAGCATTTAGGTTGTAAATTCGGATACATAGAGGCCAGTTTTTTTAGGATCTAAATGCCATCTATAAAACATCTTATAAAAGTTTTCTCTCAGATTTTGGGCTTGTGTAAACTTTACATTTCTTACCCAAATCTTTTCCCACGTATCCAGCATTATTGGTTCTTCAAAGTTTTGTGCCCACTTTATCCTACAGTAACACCAGCTTCTTTAGGTTTGCCATACATAGTTCAACAATGCTTTCGGATAGAAGGACAGTAAATTGCATGTTGTCCAGCAACCCGATTATGCTTCACGGAAGAAAGATGTTAATAGGGGATAAAACCATTAAATGGGCTATTAGAACATTTCAAATATATTTGCATAGCACGATGCACCAGATTGTGAACAACAGCTGCATATTTCTTTATCTGTGGATCCACCATTCCCCTCTTGCATACAGAGGCTGCAAACGTTATTTGCTTTAACCAGAGTAAACATGATGTCCATTTATGTGCCTGTTTCAACTTTTGGTATCTTGGAATAGGCACACACCACATATCTTTTTTGAAAAAAACAATGACATCATGATTCTCCAAGATGAAAGCCTGCTCTATGAAAGCCTCTCATGCTGACATGATAAGTAAATAAGGATAGATCCGCCCAAATTTAAACACTTTTAAGCTTCATTGATTTTAGTAGGAGAGATATCCCTGGGTTTTTTCTTCTCTCCTGCTGAATTTTTTTTTTAGGAGGAGAACCTTAAAAAATTAACATTTGTTTCTCCTCAAAACAGATAAGTAAGTTGAAGTTGCAACAGAACAAAATGGTCAATGTGAAACATTTGATGCTTCAGATTATAGGCTCATAACCCAGCTAATCACAAAAAATTGTGCATCTATTCCAGCTTCAGTTTCTTAAAAGGTTTTTTTGTGTGTGTGTGTGGGAAGAAAAATGATGGAAGAAATGGTGGAGAAAATGGAATAGATACTGTGTTTCCCCGAAAATATGATGGGGTCTTATTTTCTTTTGAAGAAAATAATGGAAAGAGCCGAGGTGGCGCAGTGGTTAAATGCAGCACTGCAGGCTACTTCAGCTGACTGCAGTTCTGCAGTTTGGCTGTTCAAATCTCACCGGCTCAAGGTTGACTCAGCCTTCAATCCTTCCGAGGTGGGTAAAATGAGGACCCGGATTGTTGTTGGGGGCAATATGCTGACTTTGTAAACCACTTAGAGAGGGCTGAAAGCCCTATGAAGCGGTATATAAATCTAACTGCTATTGCTATTGCTATTGACCCCCAAAATAAGCGCTTGGCCTTATTTTCAGGGAGGTCTTATTATTTTTGAAGTGCAGGAGGTGGCAATCATGGTTACTTCATGGCTGCTGCTGTATTGCAGTATTTTCAGGGAGGGCTTATTTTGGGGGGAGGGATTATTTTAGTACATGTGCTCAAAAGCCCGATTGGACTTCTTAGCTGGGGAGATCTTATTTGGGGGGGAAACAGGGTGAAATTAGCCCCATAAGATGTCCTTTTCCCTCTCATGCCATAAAATTCTATGGATGAAAATGACATTATTTGTTTATTTATTTTGCACCTAAATAATTCTTAGCTTAAAGAATTATGTATTTATGTTTCTGCACACACAACAATTTGGGTTGTTTTTCTTGGAGGCAAGAAAAAACATCACAGATGGTTCTCCAAAATTATACCAAAAATCAATCTGAAACCTGGTGAATGTTGACATGGGACCAACTCAAACACTGTGGATACTGAATGTTACTGGCACCCTGTGATTATTAAACTGGTTTAAGGAAATCAGGGCACTATGGAACTCCCTGAATGTATAATTCTTCCCCCGTAATATGTAGCAACATGTTTTGTATAAAACTCTTGAAACCTTTTTCAAAACATTCTTATTTTTTTTTAAAAAAGGATTGATGCAAATGAAAACGTTATGGAACTAAATTACAGTTGGAATTATTGACTAAAGTCATTATATGACTCTTCATATAATGACTTTGGGGCTGCCCTTGAAGAGCATCCGGCGACTTCAGCTAGTCCAGAATGCGGCCGCGCGAGTGATTGTGGGCGCACCGCGGTTCGCCCACATAACACCTATCCTCCGCGAGCTGCGCTGGCTACCTGTTGATCTCCGGGTGCGCTTCAAGGTGCTACTTACCACCCATAAAGCCCTCCACGGTAGTGGATCTGAGTACTTGAGAGACCGCCTCCTGCCAATTATCTCCTCACGACCTATTAGATCACACAGATTAGGCCTCCTCCAAGTTCCATCCGCCAGTCAGTGTCGACTGGCAACTACGCGGAGGAGAGCCTTTTCAGTAGTAGCTCCAACCCTTTGGAACGAACTCCCCGTGGAGATTTGCACCCTCACCACCGTCCAGACCTTCCGCACAGCCCTCAAGGCCTGGCTATCCCGTCAGGCCTGGGGATAAAGATTCTAATCCGTCCCCACCCAAATGATGAATGAATGTTGTGTTCTATTTTTACTTATGTATTGTCTCATGTCTTGTCTTGTATTCCCCTCCCCACAAATTGTAAGCCGCCCTGAGTCCCCTCAGGGAAAAGGGCGGCCTATAAGTAATAAACAAATCAAATCAAAATCAAATCTTCAATGTTATTCTCTTTTAGAAGCTAATGTTGCTCTACCACATCTAATCAAAATGACACCATCAAGGTTATAGTTAGATTTTATAGACATTTTTCACACTGGTTAAAAAAATCCAGTAAATCTGTTAAACAGAATCCTAGCTATTGAACTTCCCTTTTTTTCCCCTCTTCTCCCCCACCACCACTTTTCAATTGAATGACTAGTGATGAGCTGAATCAATGGTATTACTGATTGCTACTTTATATTAGCAAAATCATATTGACATTAATATTCTTTTTTTTTAGCTACCAGAATTAATGTCGTTTGGTTTTTAAGTAGTTATGATTCTTAACTCGGAAGTTCAAATCTCCATTGGCATCTCAGCAAGATTTCAATTGAGAGTTGTTATATGAGAATAGCAGGAAGTTTACTAAAGGTTTTTTTTAATCTCGTCTTCATTATTTTTTTTATAAATAACTCAAGGCAGCAAACATGCCTAATAATCCTATTTCCTCCACGACTACCACTCTGTATGGAAGGCTGGGCTGAGAGAGTGTGCTACTGATGAAAGAAATGTCCTTCTGGGTTCGGCTCCAAGTGGGGAAAAAGACACTGGAAACATGGAGGCTGCTTGGAAAGATGGTTTATTGTTGGACAGGACCACATGGCTTGAGCCCTGGACAGAAAAGGTGATCACATGCTTCAATGTTGGTGGAGAAGAAGAGAAGGGCTGAGGGAGGGGCTTGTTAGGCTTTTTATAACCTGTTCAGTCCACCTCTCTGTTTCCTGTTCCTGTGTAAGAAATGTATTCTGATTGGTTGTCAGACTCCCATGGGGCCATGCAGGGGCAATTCTCTAAGCTGTGTTTTGAATCCAGGTTTGGTTGAGTTCTCAGATGCCATGTGGTCAGTTGGGGCCAATATTATCATGCTTTAACCCCATCCCCTGCAGCTGAAGTGGAGAAGTCTTTATTATGTAAAGTCGACTAGCTTGGCCCTCTTAATGGCCCATTAACAAAGTGGGGATGGGCAGGAAGCTACAGGCAGCTCTTCTGTCTTTTTAAAACAGGTTTCTTTCTTTTCACATCCAGAGAAATATTCTGCCTTTTCAATATTTTCTAGGATATTTCATTTTTCTGGGAGAGGGCTGGGTGATAACTTCCTACGCTACCCAGCTGGCTTTCATAGTTATGGCAGGATTAGAACTCAAGGCCCTGTGGTTTCTAGGTCAGGACCTTCACCACTACACCAAACTGACTCTAGTTGAGATGAAGAACTGAGGCATGCATCTAATTTCTCTCAAGTTATATACATACCTGAAAGAAGAGATTGTCTGGTCATCTGAAAAATATATCCCTGTCCAATCTTCTCCAATTGATGGAATTGCTAGACATACACTGATATATTCAATTCTCTTTTTATTTCTATGCCATATATCTTTTCATTCAGAAATTCATGATAACCTATATAGCACTTCTTCTTGGTTTTCTCTACAAGGACAACCTTATGAAATAAATCGGACTGAAAGTGACTGGCTCAACATCACGCTGAGTTTATGGAGGGAGAGAATTTATTATCTTTTTTGAGAAATTTTGTTCCGATTCTGATTGTGGGAATCATGGTTTGGTTTCAGACGATACCTGGAACTGACCCATTCAAACCAATGTTTCAAACTCACAGTTTATGTCCCATTGATTTCAACTAAGTCCAACCTCCTGATCTTGATGAGTGAATCCCAACCAAAATTAACATCTCAGTCAGTTCAGTTCATTTCATTTCACTTATTTGTATGCTGCCCTTTTCCCTGGGGGGACTCAGGGCGGCTCACAGTTCAAAAGGGGTGGGGGAAGGACAAAACAATTTACAACATAAAAGCATTACATCATTTAAGAACTCAACAGTCATACAATTCGAGTAGGGGTTAGAATCTTTAACCCCAGGCCAGCCGGGATAGCCAGATTTTAAGTGCGGTGCGGAAGGTCTGGAGGGTGGTGAGGGTCAGGATCTTCACGGGGAGTTCGTTCCAGAGGGTCGGAGCAGCCACCGAGAAGGCTCTCCTTCGAGTAGTTGCCAGTCTACACTGGCTGGCTGATGGAATTCGGAGGAGGCCTAATCTATGCGATCTTATCGGTCTAGTGGAGGTGATTGGCAGTAGGCGGTCTCTCAAGTCACAATACTATGCCTCCTAGAACACATTCAAATCTTATCCCAGCTTACCCATGTTATGAGCAATATGCATGCAAATTTGCACAGCAATGTATATAATGATCAAGATCTCTAGAGGTGCAAGATAATATTAATTTCCTCAGTCCCATGTATATAAATGTACTCCACTCACTATGGTATTATGGGAAAAAGTAAAATGCTATCCCTTGAAAAATGATAAGTGCAAGCAATAAAATCTGCCTTCTACTCTGGACAGTGAGTGACCTGACCCTTACTTTTTTTGGGGGGGGGATTCCCAATTGTTTCAACATCGCCACTTTGAAATCCCCTCTCACACCTGTAAGACTGATAGGTTACATCTGCTAAACAAAAAAAATAGACCTTAGGCAAAGTTTAAATGCATTAGTGGAGGTACAGAGCTGTGAGTGAGGAGATACTGAAATTTGTCCAACACACATGCCAAGATCACAGTTTTCACAATGGGGATGGTGAAAGAACCTCTGAACAATGACAATACTGTTGCATATTATTGTTAAACTTTTTCTGGGGGACAAATTGCTTGCTTTTCCACAGCACTTTGAAGATTAAACAGTTTAAATTTGCTGTTGAAAACTCTGTATTCAAAGCAGCTTCAATAATTAGTGAACCGTGCCATCTGGCCTGGGGTTAAATGGAGGGAAAAAAAGGAGACTCCCAGATTGTGTTTTCCATCTAAAGTGTGTAAATAAATGTTCTTTGATTGTGTGTTTTCCAGGTGACAAAAGGTCCCCTTTCCAAGAGGCTCATATTTGTCAGTCCTCTGGGTCAGGGAGGATTACTTCTTCAAGGTTGAAGAAGGGCAATATCTTGCTGTCTTTCTAGGAAAAGGCTGAGAGGAAATAAAAAAATGGCCTTTTACGTGGTCCTTTTCTTTCTCTATCTTACCCAAATAATGTAGAGATGATTAGGTGTTCAGGAGGTGACTCTAAACTAAGATTAATCACAGATTACTGCTTACATCAGCCTTTTTCAAGATGACACCTTCTAAATGTATTAGACTAAATTCCACCATCTCCTAGGCACCAAAACTATGAGTTAAGAGTAATAGGAGTGTGGAAAGTTATCATCCAGCCCTCTCCCAGAAAAATGAAATATCCTAGGAAATATTGAAAAGGCAGAATACTTCTCTGGATGTGAAAAGAAAGAAACATGTTTTTAAAAGACAGAATAGTTACCTGTAGCTTCCTGCCCATCCCAAGTTAATGGGCCATTGAGGTGGCTAGGCTAGCCCACTTTACATAATAAAGACTTCACCAGCAGCTACAGAAAGGCATGATAATATACTCAACTGACCACAAGGTATCTGAGAACTCATCACAGCCTAGAGAGTAGCCCCCTGCATGGCACCATGGGAGTCTGACAACCAATCAGAATACATTTCTTACACAGGAACAGGAAACAGAGAGGTGAGACTAAATAGGGTATAAAAAGCCTAGCAAGCCCCTCCCTCAGCCCTTCTCTTCTTCTCCACCAACCTTGAAGAAAGTGATCACCTTTTCTGTTCAGGGCTCAAGCCATGTGGCCCTGTCCAACAATAAACCATCTTTCCAAGCAGCCTCCATGTCTCCAGTGTCTTTTTCCCCACTTGGAGCTGAACCCAGAAGGACATTTCTTTCAACGGGAGTTGTACAATTAAAAAAAAACGCTTTATCATATTGGGGGAATGCCGATCTACAAGCCTAAAGGTGATTTTCCCGCTCATTCTTCAGCACGTAGTATTAAATTTGTCAACCTGGCTCTTTTCTAATCTACATTCAATTCTTTTAAGGTTCCCAGTCCTATTATGAGAGATAAAGACAAAAATTTTTTTTCCTTTCTCCACACCTTGCATAATTTTATAAACCTGTCCCCTATAGCCATCTTTGTTTCTAAACCAAACCATTTGTAGGGAAAGTGTTCCAGGCCTTGATCATTTCAGTTTGCCTTTTTCTGTATTTTGCCAGATCTTTTTGATGTTTCCTTTTGATTGGGATTAGGCCTCATTAAGATTCGGTTCCAGTCCTTAACAACCAATGGCCCTGTTTTATTAGCTAGCTCCTTCATCCTGATCAGAGCTTCCATCAGCTCTCACCACCGCACGTTTTGATTCCTACATGCTGTTGAGGGTTTAAAGAGGAGGAACCCAATGTAGAACAATCATGCAAGAAGCTTTCAATAGTCTAAAAATCACCAAAGCAAAATCACGAGCCTGCAGTGAATAAAGAACAAAAAGGAAAGTGAAACACAGTTGGTGCCATTTTTATTTATAGAGCACACACTTTCAGCAACATTATTCCTCTCAGTCCTTGAGGAAGTAATATACTCTCACCCTTAAAACGCTGTAAGTAGTCGATAATCCATTATTACAGTAAGCCGTACACTCTCACAGTAATTATCTAATAACCCCTTATAAAAGACCGTAACTTCCTAATCTGTTTATAATTATCATTTCAATGATCCTGAGCATTAATCTCTGACCTTCAGCAACTCTGACCTGATTCTTAATTAGCTCTAATATCAAATCATCTCTATATAAGAAACTATCCATGACCAAATGAATGAACCTCAGGTACAGTTAATTTCGGGAGCAATTATCTTTCCATGTAGGGAGATTAAATGATTATCTGCACAATTTCACACAGTTTTATGTAATTCTGCAACATTATGAATTCTGTTTTAAATCATATTTCAAAGGCAAGACTTGCTGACTGCCTTTGTATCATATACTAAGTAACTAGATTAGTACATCGCATTACTGTTGTATAACAGAGGATGAGTTTTCTGTCCTTGTTTTCAATTACATGGGGGAAAACAGAATTTCACCAAAGGAAACTCTTGTGTGATGTGATGTGATGTGATGTGATGTGATGTGATGTGGTGGTGGTGGTGGTGGTGGTGGTGTGTGTGTGTGTGTGTGTGTGTGTAGAATATAAGAAACATCACAACAGAGAAGCTTAGGGGATCCAGTGTTAAATCAAAATAAGTTTTTAAATAAATTCTTCACTAAAAGCCAGTGGCCATATTGATTGGACATAAACGACATACTTGAGAGACCGCCTCCTGCCGATTATCTCCCTTCGACCAATTCGATCGCACAGACTGGGCCTCCTCCGAATCCATCTGCCAGTCAATGCCGACTGGCGACCACACGGAGGAGAGCCTTTTCTGTTGCAGCTCCGACCCTGTGGAACGATCTCCCCGCTGAGATCCGTACCCTCACCACCGTCCAGCCTTCCGCGCAGCCCTCAAGATCTGGCTCTCCCAGCAGGCCTGGGGATAGGTTCCTAATTCACCCGCCCGAGTGTTTGATTGTTGAACGAAAGTTGTGTTTTACTATTTTTTTCTTTGTTCACATTTTGTTTTGTTTTGATGTTGCACTTCCCTCCCTTGTGATTGTAAGCCGCCCTGAGTCCCCTCAGGGAAAAGGGCGGCCTATAAATTTTAATAAATTCAAATTCAAATTCAAACGTATACATGCTCATTATAAAAGCTAACAAATATCTAAAGGCCTTGGCTACTGCATTTACTGATTTTTACATATTTGCCTATACAGAGAAACACGTAGATATAAATATGACATTCCCGTACTGATGTAAAGTAATAGGCAAACTCTAGGCCTAAAGCAGGTTTTTACTACTAGCTTTTATAAAAAGAAAGATACTTTCATGTAACACTTATAATTCTTATCGTACATTAACTCTTCCATTTTGAGCAACGTGCAAGAAGCTGTAAACTAGGCTCCAGTCAAGACTAGTTTAAAAAGTAACAATCCTTTTTTTTTTATTGCACCAGGTAATAAGGGACCAGGTAGCAGTTAGACTTATATACCGCTTCATAGGGCTTTCAGCCCTCTCTAAGCGGTTTTACAGAGTCAGCATATTGCCCCCAACAACAATCCCGGTCCTCATTTTACCCACCTCGGAAGGATGGAAGACTGAGTTAACCCTGAGCCGGTGAGATTTGAACAGCCGAACTGCAGAACTGCAGTCAGATGAAGTAGCCTTGCAGTGCTGCATTTAACCACTGCGCCACCTCATCAGCCAGTCTTTGAGACATTACTCACTGAACAGGATTTGAGAGTATGCAGTAGATGCTATAATTGTACATTAAAATAACTAATTCAGCGACTTATATCTTAATTTGGCTTTTGTTTGTTTGTTTCTTAGCCGAGGTGGCGCAGTGGTTAGGGTGCAGTACTGCAGGCCACTTCAGCTGACTGTTATCTGCAGTTCAGCGGTCTAATCTCAAGGTTGACTCAGCCTTCCATCCTTCCGAGGTGGGTGAAATGAGGACCCAGACTGTGGGGGCAATATGCTGACTCTGTAAACCGCTTAGAGAGGCTGAAAGCCCTATGAAGCGGTATATAAGTCTAACTGCTATTGCTATTTATTTAGATTTCTAAGGTAGCTCAACTCAACAGTGCCTCTGAGCAGCTCACAAAATTAAAAACAAATTCACAGAGCATTACCCCCCCCTCGCCGAAAAAAAAGATTAAAGTTGATCATAACAAGGTAATGTGCCAACGTATATCACAAGCTAATTCAAATAGTTTAGTCCAACTGTCATGGCTATCTCTCTCCAATCCAAGTTTCATGAGCTGACAGAGCGACATTAGCAATGTTCATAACAATATGAACAATCAGGGAAAATATGCTCTCAGATAACGAAGTTCTATATGACATTGATGTCTTCATACTTGATAACCAACACCTTGAATTGCACCTGTAATCTCATTGGTACCCAGTGCAACTTCATAATAGGAGTGTCATAATGGGCATAGGGAAGCATTCCCATCA
>NW_028261388.1:75828920-75901420 GCF_051295495.1 Thamnophis sirtalis
AGTCACATTGCATTGAGATCTAAACACATCGTGTCTAGCCTAATGTATATACCCTCCCTCCCTCCACCCTCCACCCCGACCCCCCTCCTCCTTCCCCTCCCCGACTTCCCAGAACCCGTACACGGTATAGATTTTTAACAAAACTAAAATCTATTGAGAAAAAAGAAAATAAAGAAATTAATAACATCTCTACATTGATCTTAGCTTCTTCTTGCTAAGCTAACTTTAAACAATTTAAATCATTCCTGATCTTAAGCATAGGCTAACTGGAATTTCTTGGTCCCGTATTTATTTTGTATATAGTCAATCCATTTTTTCCAGTCTCGTTTATATCTCTCATTTGAGTGATCTTTAAGATATGCCGATATTTTAGCCATCTCGGCTTGTCTGGATGGTCTCTTGTGATCAGCCGATAGACAGAGAAAGGAAGCAGTATGCCTCCTCCCATATTTGGGCATACCAGAGGTTGTGACATATATGTATAATTGGGGCATACCAGGGGTTGTGGCACTAAATATATACCTTCCTCCCTGGCTTCTGCTGATAAGGAGGAGGGCCTGTGGCTTAATGGCTAAGACGTCTGTCTAAGATGCAATACACCACAGGTTCGAATCCCAGTAAGGGTATGGCTAGCTGATGACACACACACACACACACACACACACACACACACACACACCACACACACACACACACACACACACACACACACACATATATATATATATATATATATATATATATATATATATATATATATATATATATATATATATATATATATATATATTTGTGCTGATAAATAAATAAAGGGAGACTAGTATAGATCTATTTCAAGCTATTTAGCTCTCATCAGCTAGCCATACCCTTGCTGGGATCAGGCAGTAGTGCCTGCCGGAACCCACCTCGGAATGTTACCTATTGGAATGGCACTCCAGTAGGCATCGGCTCCAAATTAAATTAAATTAAATTAAATTTACTTTCCAGTTTTATTATTCATTAGCATTCTTTTTCCATTTATGGAAACCAAATGTAAATAAACTCAGCAAATCACTTACAGATATTTGATTCTCCCTTGCTTTTTTTGTTCCGTCATTCCTTTGCCTTCCTGATTGTTACATTTAGAACATAACAATTTAAAGACCCAAAGTTAGTTAATTAGCTAGTCAGTTTCATTTATTTCCTCTTTTATTTCACTAATTATGTGCTGTCACCTCCTCCTGAGAGACTAGGAAGTGCATAATAAAATCAGCACACACCACCATAACTTCATCAAACAAAGAAAACCCATCCTATAGACCCAGTTTTCAAAGTACCTCCTCCATGATTTTGCTAGTTTAATTGCACGTTCTGCTCTGAATCCCCATTGGAAAAAGCACAGTTTTGAATGCTTTCTGGAAAGACCATCAGGGAAGAAAGTCATGCTCATTGTCATAATCTAATAACAGCTTTGCACTAGTGAATTCCCCCCCCCCACTTGTTCAAGATGAAAATATTTGATCTCTGCACTTCGCACTACTTATAGAAGTCCTCTATCCTACTTCCACACTATTCTCCCAATTCTTAGATACAGCTTTTCTGGAGTCATAATAGATTGTTACAGTTAGGGTATATCTGTGAATTGGTATTGGTATTGGTATTTTATTATTTGTATGCCGCCCTTCTCCGGAGGACTCAAGGCGGCGAACAATTCAAAGGGGGGGAAAAAGGGGAACATAAAGACAAAATACAAATAATAAAGTAGGCAACAGTCGAACAACCATACATGTCGAGAGGGGAGGGAACTCATCAACCCCAGGGCCTGCCGACAAAGCCGGGTTTTGACGGCTTTTCGGAAGGCCTGGAGAGAGGTGAGGGTCCGAATCCCTGCGGGGAGTTCATTCCAGAGGGCCGGAGCTGCCACAGAGAAGGCCCTCCCCGGGTAATAGCCAGGTGGCATTGGCTGGTAGATGGCACCCGGAGGAGGCCAACCCTGTGAGATCCTAATGGGTCTTTGGGGGTAATTGGCAGCAGGCGGTCTCTCAAGTACCCAGATCCAATACCATGAAGGGCTTTATAAGTTACTTGAATGCCAAGTTCTTTGGTATATGCAAAGAAAACATGCTTCCTAGTATAAAGACACGCTTGGCAGATGGATGGAGGGATGGATATGCAGACATGTTCAGGCATAGCTTTTCTCACCTTCAATCCAACACAGAAGGGTCATGAGATAAATGAAGAGAGGGTTTTCATGCTTATAATGCACATGCTTCCACTGGGGAGCCTAACTCTATATGTAATTGTTTCCATATGACCTTCAGCCCTTGACTATCAGGGTCCCATCTCACATGAAGGTGAAGATTATAGGGCTAAATTCTTGACTTCTGGTAGTCCTCCTGTAAGCATGAAGACTGATTCATCAGTGATATCTCAAGCACGATTAGGAAAGGGAATGGTTCTTCATTATATTGGCCCAAAGAATAGAAAGTAAATAGATGTTATTGGTTCTATGGATTCTTCTGGGAATGGATGTTGGGATTGAGGGAGCATGAACAGTTGCACTAAGTTCAATAATTATTCTTTTTATTTTATTTTTCTTAAGCAAAACACTACGAAACACTGTTTCAAAAGCAAGTGAAAATGGCAGACGATACATGTTAAAGGCTGATTATGTTATGGAAATTTACATCAAAGGAGCCTGCATCAAAAACATATATATGCCAAAGAATAAAATTTGTATTTTAGGTTCCCTGATCATGTATATTAGCATTTGTGCAAATTATGGGAAGATAGAATACTTTACAAACATAATTAATTCCAAACATTTCTACTGTTCTCTAAAAATCTGTTAAAGAAATAGAAAAGCTGCCCTTACATTGCAGACCATAATGTGAGATCAGAGCTGCACATCCATAAAGTGGATAAAACCAAGTGTTGTTATAGTTTAATACATAGGATAAAACCTAAATAACATCATAATGCTGCTAATTATATTTCTCCATCTTAAAAAAATGTTTATTTCTGCTGGATCAAGCCCTAACACTTATCTTTTTATTTACACTTACAGTGTATAAGAGTGTAAACACACACAAGAAAATTGTTAGCTCAATTCCCACACATATCCAAGGAGAGAAGTAAAAAGGAGTACTTTAATAAAGTACTTATCAGACTTAAGTCCTTGAAGCTTTCCAGTCAGGATTCTTCCAAATGCTAGCATTTCCTCAGAGGTGGGTTCCTACCAGTTTGCACCTGTTTGGTAGAACCGGTTCGTCAAATCTACCGAACCTGTTAGAAGAGGTTCCACCAGTGGACCCGGAAAGCAGGCCACACCTACAGAATAGCAATAGCAGTTAGACTTATATACCGCTTCACAGAGCTTTCAGCCCTCTCTAAGCAGTTTACAGAGTCAGCATATTGCCCCCAACAACAATCCGGGTCCTCATTTTACCCACCTCGGAAGGATGGAAGGCTGAGTCAACCCTGAGCCAGTGAGATTTGAACAGCCGAACTGCAGAACTGCAGTCAGCTGAAGTAGCCTGCAGTGCTGCATTTAACCACTGCGCCACCTCGGCTCTCAGAAGAGGTTCCAAAAAGTTGTGAAACCCACCACTGGTCCTTGGATATGATTATTCTACACTATCATGCTCATATTTATAAAACTCAGTGCCTCTGTGAAAGGTAAGGATGACTACTGCGTTTGTGGTGCAATCAGAACATTGCGTGTGTTGAGGCTGTTTTAACGCAAACCAAAGATGCCTTTTAAAAAACAAGTTTACATCATATTCTTATGCATGCCAGTGCTGTGTGTGAGGTAATTTAAGGTGGTTGTGACAAGTGTCATTGGCATCTTCATATCCGGTCACATGGGCGGCAAGCCACTCCCATCCGGTCACATGGGTGGCAAGCCACTCCCACAAAGGAGGCCACACCCACAGAGTAGGTTCGAACAATTTTTGAAACCCACCACTGCATTTCCTTCTTATAAGTCAAGGCATTTGTTCTACAGCAATCCAATGAAGATAGAGTTCTTATGAGAGTGATTGATCTGAAAGACAATTTGAATGAAGGATGTGATGTACATCCTCTAAATTATGCCACACTGACAGTTCCAACAACCTTCTCATGATATATCACTAGAAACAGTCAAGAACAGTATATTTAACAAGTGGAATTGTCTCTATCACATCGCTCATTTCTTCTAAATGGGCAGTCTAAAAAAAAAACCCTTTGCTGTTAGTATTTATTTATTTAAAAATTCTGTATTTACTCTCTCCAAAGCTGAAAGATCCTTTCCAAAAGATTACTTTTCAAAAAACAGTTGCAGCAAATCAATGTTAATTAAAAACAAGAAATGTTTGTTGCCTCTATCATTTCAAGGTGTGGATGATTTTCATTTCTCTCTGAATAAAAATTCATATAACATATACATTCCAAACCTCATAGTACCACATAATATCAGACTCTTGATACCACTGAACAAAACTCCTCTTGTTCATCCTCAAAGGGGCAACCATGACAGACTGAGATTTTAATCAAAGTGAAGAATTGTGTGTCATGACATCATGATACAACCTGCGCCCCTTGTATTCTTGCATGCAATGTTGCAACACAAGAATGAAAGAAACAATTGGCATTCTGATACTGAAACCCAGGTGTGCGTCCACCGCAAATTCCCATCACTCCTTACAAGAGCAAATCTGTGCTGCAGAATATGAGCAATATCTAAACTCATTTGGACATGTAGCATGATAAGAAGTACCAATATATGCCCCAGAATCTGAACAGAACAGACTGGTGATGTTGCCCATGTCTCTCTACCTTTATCAAGTGGTGAGTAGCAGTATTCTGCATTGGTTAAAGATACTACTTTGAGGAAAGCTCATTGATTGAATCAGTGATTGGCTGATATCCTCTCTTCCCTTAACGGGCACACATTCCTCTCTCTCTTTCCTCCCCCCTCATCTTGACCTCTGTTTCTATATTCTATTCTACAGACCATGTTCCTATGCCACAAATCTCTAAGAAATTAGACTGAGAGAGAAGGACTGAGAGAAATTTACCAAGTACATTTCCATGGTTAAGCAGAGACATGGAACATAGAACCAGAATAATAGGGTTGGAAGAGGCCTTGAAGGTCTGAGACTGAACTTCAGCTTCTTCATATTAATGCAATTAGTCTAACACTTTAGCCATCACACACCAAATGACAATGTCAATTTATTTATTTATTTGGAAGAAATGGAGCCTGTAACAAATGAAACTCTTTGGGATGCTGTAGGCTCCATGACTACTTTTCCGGAGCATGATCAGATATCATAATAATATTTTCCAGAAAGGCAAGATTAGCCTCTGCCCTCTATGTTGTTTTTTTTCTGGATTCAATTGCAATGTGTTTAATCTGACCAGTTTCCAAATGTGGAGATCTGTAGAATAACACAGTAGTCTCTGTTTATATCCCCAGGTGGACCTAACCAAGGACCAATCCTTCCAGCAATGCCTAGATGTTGTCACCCAGAAGTGGGTTCCTACCAGTTCGCACCTATTTGGTAGAACCGGTTCATCAAATCTACCAAACCGGTTAGAAGAGGTTCCACCAGTGGACCCAGAAAGCGGGCCACACCTACAGAAGAGGTTCCAAAATTTTTGAAACCCACCACTGGTGGGTGTGTAACATCCCGCAGTTATCTACACATTAATAATGATCTAGTAATATTTCCTTATACATTTTAGGGACCTTTCCTTACATAATTGGTGTTTTCTTTCATACTTTTGGATTTCTAATTTCTGTTTTCGTTAGTTGGCAATTGCTAATACCAATCCCACATGAAAATTATTCAAAGCCTTCTTGATTTTATTTGTCAATTTATTTATTCCTGCACATTGTAATATTTATTCATTTACATAGCTCTGTTTTTCCACTGTTGTGCAAACACAATTCCAGCAGCTGCTAACATGTGTAAAATTAAATATATATTATACTCCCTTTCAAATAGCCAACAAAATATTTCTGGTTTTAATTCTATATCTTGCTTTACGATTGCTTCTAACCACTAACTTCTGAATAGCTACTTGGACCAACCTAAGTACTAATTCATAATTTCATATCCGGTCACATGGGTGGCAAGCCACTCCCATCCGGTCACATGGGCAGCAAGCCACTCCCATCCGGTCACATGGGTGGCAAGCCACTCCCACAAAGGAGGCCACACCCACAGAGTAGGTTCCAACAATTTTTGAAACCCACCACTGTTGTCACCCATTACTTGGAGAAAAGTTAGGTTGATGGAAGTGATGGGGGGGGGCACGCAATACAGACAATAATGTTAGCGACAGAATAAGGACAGTAAATGTTATGCCATTATTATTATTTTCAACTCCAGAAAGCATGGACAGCATTTTAACTCAGGAGAAAAGACCTAAGAATTAATTTAAAAAGTAGAAATAGATGTCACCTGTAAGCTGATTTCAAAGTTTGAATCATCTACCCCATAATATTAATTCTCCCCCCTGTGGAGGGGGAGAAGTCATGGAACATGCACAATTTCTGTAGTTGGGGCTGACAGAAGGATGCAATTATGAAAAGGTGATGTTTGCACTGTGATGGCATGGCTTTTTTATTTTTTATTTTGTCATTTGGGGATTTGTATCATGATGACACCGCAGTGGACATTTGTTAGTATGATACAAATAAGGAATTGAAATTACCATGCTGAATACTTTGTAAAATGTCATTTGATTTTGATAAATAATTAAATGAAAGTCATAATCTTTATCTCGCCCAAGAAAATTTCTCATTTAGCAATAGCACTTAGACTTATATACTACTTCATAGTGCTTTAGGAGCCCTCTCTAAATAGTTTACAGAGTCAGCATATTGCCCCCAGCAATCTGGGTCCTCCTTTTACCGACCTCAGAAGGATGGAAGGCTGATTCCACCTGGAGCTGGTGAAATTGAACTGCCAAATTGCAGGCAGCTGATAGCCAGCAGAATCAGCTGGCAGTACTGCATTCTAACCACTGTATCACCGTGGCTATATGGAATAGCAGCCATAATATGTAAACAGTATGCCTGAAGTTACCTCTTTCATACTTGATTTCTGGAGTGCAATAATCGGATTGTTTAGTAGATCTGTTGTAACAGAAGAAATATTAACAGCAACAAAAAAGGCACATTAAAGCTGCTCTAGAAATGATTGGAAATTATCTGACAGTCCCCAGTATGGTGTGTCCCCCCCCCCCCACTTCCAATATACATTAAGCTAACACTTAGATTGAGCTATGGATTACTAGGGCTACCAAATATAGGCTGTAAAAATCCAGAAGACTACTAGAATGAGCAGAGGTTTCTGTATCACTTCTGCCATCCAGTGATCACCTGGATTTCTGCAGCTCAGATCTGGCATTATAACATTAGTACCACATTGGCAAGATCTCTTCCTTGATTAGTCACCACTAATTCTACCAAGATACAAACACCGCTGAGATTCTCCATCCTGTCTTTAATGTGCATCACTTTACAATTACTTACAATGCATATCTTTTTTTCTTTATTTCTAACTGTTGAGAAATTAATTGCCTATGAAAGGAAAAATGAGCTCACCCACTCACTACCTAAAGAGATCTGTGGAGTCCAGGCTTCCATGTACCTATCAGTGGCTTGATCAGGAACTGCAGACATCAGTCATCTGAGAATTATGCTGTGCATCCAAATTCAGAGATCATTGATCCATACGAAATTACTTTCAACTGGATCCTCATCCAGATATGCATCATAATATGAATCCTTATTCATATATCCTGGCACCATTAGCCATGCATACCTACAGGAACTCGAGCCGGATCAGGGAAATTTTAAAAACCCTCCTTTGAGAATGAGAATATAATCTCTCTCTCTCTCTCTCTCTCTCTCTCTCTCTCTCTCTCTCTCTCTCTCTCTCTCTCTCTCTCTCTCTCTCTCTCTCTCTCTCTCTCTCTCTCTCATGTGTGTGTGTGTGTGTGTGTGTGTGTGTGTGTGTGTGTATGTATGTATGTATGTATGTATGTATGTATGTATGTATAAAGTCACAACCCCTGGTATTCCCAAATATGGGAGGAAGTTCACACTTCCATTCTCTGTCTATCGGCTCATCACAAGAGACCATCTAGACAGAAACCCAATATTTTTACTGTTGCCTTTAGTTACATTTGTGTTGTATTTGTGCTGATAAATAAATAAAGGGAGACTAGTATAGATCTATTTCAAGCTATTTAGCTCTCATCAGGTAGCCATACCCTTACTGGGATTCGAACCTGTGCTGTATTAGAACCTGTGCTAACACATCTGCCTAAAATGTAATACAGCACAGGTTCTAATCCCAGTTAGCTGATGAGAGCTAAATAGCTTGAAATAGATCTATACTAGTCTTCCTTTATTTATTTATCAGCACAAATACAACACACACACACACACACACACACACACACACACACACACACATATATATATATATATATATATATATATTCATACGCACACGCACATACACTATATTCTCATTTTAAATATATTTTTAATTTATGCCAATGATTAATTATATTTAAATCACCACATGAATATGAGTTAATAGGAGAAAGTCTGCACTAAATGCAAAAGCTTACTATTCTGCTGGAATTCCAGAACTAATATGAACATCAACGTTTAAGGAAAGAAATGAATGGCAAAATAGAAAGCTCTGTTTAAATCAGCTCTTTTCCTTATTAATTTGAGTCACTTTGATTTTTAAAAAAATCAGTTCTGTAATCCCTGTTAATTCTCCTATTCTTCTAACAACCAAGCCCCTTTTTTAATTTTATTTTTTTGTGGTGAAAGAGAAGATTCTAATCGGCACTGTTGATGCTATTCATACATTCAACATGTGACTATTATTCCAGTTTCATTTACATGGAGTGCAAAGGGATGGTTTTCTGTACATGGTATTAATTTGCAATTTAATAAGGTTAGCCATCTTTGATGCAAATTGTTTCCCACTCACTCCTACTTTCTAAAATCTGCATGAAGATGTTTTTCTTTGTTCTGAATTTCTTGGCTAAACTACTAGGCAGTTGCTAATGGAATTTCAAGCTTGGTCTGACCCAGCAAGGAGCTTCTTATAGTTTAAAGCAAGACTGTGTACAGGACAACTGAACATATAATCCCCTGCTGGGACTTCAGGAATGGAAAGTACACACCATATGAGTACTCCCAACAAGTACTGTGCCCCCACTGTGGAGACTGAAATGACATCTGTCTCTACAGAATATCTAGATATGCAGTAGGGGATCTGCAGAAGAAAACCCTTCCCATATACAATTGTACTCATGGTGATTTCTGGGTGAACAAGGGCTTTCACAATACAGCACTCTTGTGTGCGTGGGAATCTGTGCGTGTATAATCATGCTTGCAAAGGTTCCCACACAGACATAAACACTGCCTCCCCGGCATCTCCCACAAGCCACACAAGGATGTCAAAATGTGGGTTGTGTATTGTGATGTTATCAAGCCAATGAAGCAGTCACGTAATCTGCAATGGTGTGGCATGATGTCCAACACCAAAACACATTTGGCCAATGATGTCATTGACATATTAGCATTTACATGCATATTACACATGTGGACACAAATACCCAGAGAAAGACTGCAGAAGTTGAAATAATTTACATGGTATTCAGATGTAAATTATTACGGACCCTTACTACTCTTCCGGCCTTCCGCAAAGCGATTAAGACCTGGCTGTTCTGGCTGTTGATTTATCCAGCCCCATCCTAAGTTATATGAATGTTGTGTAATTTTAATGTCTGTTCTTTTAATTTTTATATGTTCCCCCTCCCTGTTTTCAACTGTAAGCCGCCCTGAGTCTCTCGAGAGTGGGCGGCATACAAATCCTAATAAACCATAAATCGTAAGATGTGGTATGGGGGGAGTGTCCAAGGTTTATCAGAAACATTTGGAAGATATGTTTAACTCCAGAGTAAGGTATGGGTTGCATTTGTTAAGAGTTCTTATATATATATGAAACCTCAGTGCAGAACTCAAGGCATTCCATTACAAATTGCCATATTTTTCAGAGTATAAGACGCACCGGAGTATAAAACGCAGCAAATTTTTGAAGAGGCAAATTTTTTAAAAAATTTTTTTGCACTCTGCAAACCTCCCAAAAAATGGCCCTTTTTTTCTCCCCCAAAAGGCATGAATTGCCTTTAGGGGGCTTGCAGAGTGCTCCTGGAGGGTGGCACCCCAAAAAACGAGCAAAAAACAGTCCATTTTTTTGTGAAAATGGGCCCGTTTGTTGTCAAAACAATTGCATGCATAGCCTTTATGAGGCTTATAGAGAATTCCTGGGGGCTGGGGGGGGGGCAAAATTGAGCGGGACTCCACACCCGCAGTTCCAGCCGAGGCACAGGGGGACCAAGTAGAACAGCTCTGGGTTGAGTTTCAGGACGTTATCCCCGGGGATGTGGACAAGGCCATGAGAGCTGTAAGTTCCTCCACCTGTGTTCTGGATCCGTGTCCCTCATGGCTGGTTGCTAACTGCAGTGAGGTGACACGAGGCTGGATCCAGGCGGTTGTAACCGCCTCCCTTCGGGAGGGGAACTTCCCCGCCTCATTGAAAGAGGCGGTGGTGAGACCCCTCCTGAAGAAACCATCCTTGGATCCAGCTGTTCTCAACAGCTATCGCCCGGTCTCCAACCTCCCCTTTTTGGGGAAGGTTGTTGAGAAGGTGGTGGCCTTTCAGCTCCAACGGTCCTTGGAGGAAGCAAACTATCTAGACCCCTTCCAGTCCGGCTTCAGACCCGGTTACAGCACAGAAACCGCTTTGGTCGCATTGATGGATGATCTTTGGAGAGCCAGAGATGAAGGACATCCCTCCATCCTGGTCCTCCTTGACCTCTCAGCGGCTTTCGATACCATCGACCATGGTATCCTTCTGCGACGACTGCGGGAGGTGGGAGTGGGAGGGACCGTGCTACGGTGGTTCTCCTCCTACCTCTCGGACAGGTCGCAGTCGGTGTTAGTGGGAGGGCAGAGATCGTCCCCAAGGCCCCTAAATTATGGGGTGCCGCAGGGTTCGGTCTTATCCCCCCTGCTATTCAACATCTACATGAAACCGCTGGGAGAGATCATCCGCAGGCACGGGATTAGATACCATCAATATGCGGACGATACTCAATTGTATCTGTCCGCCCCGTGCCAAATCAATGAAGCGGTTGACGTGATGGGCCGGGGTCTTGAGGCCGTTATGGACTGGATGAGGATTAACAAGCTTGTGCTCAACCCAGAAAAGACCGAGTGGCTGTTGTGTTTCCCTCCCAAAGATTTGGCCAACATTCCAACACTCAGGCTGGGGGGTCAAATTTTATACCCCTCAGAGAGGGTCCGCAATCTGGGAGTCCTCCTGGATCCACAGCTGTCATTCGACCACCATTTAGCGGCTGTGACCAGGGGGGCATTCGCCCAGGTACGCCTGGTGCGCCAGTTGCGACCCTACCTGAACCGGGAGGCACTCACAACAGTCACTCGGGCCCTTGTGCTCTCTAGGCTGGAATACTGCAATGTGCTCTACATGGGGCTGCCCTTGAGGAGCATCCGGCGACTTCAGTTAGTGCAGAACGCGGCCGCGCGAGTGATCGCGGGTGCACCCCGATTCACCCGCATAACACCTATCCTCCGCGAGCTGCGCTGGCTACCTGTCGATCTCCGGATGCGCTTCAAGGTGCTTTTACTCACCCATAAAGCCCTACATGGCAGTGGATCTGGATACTTGAGAGACCGCCTTCTGCCGATTACCTCCCTACGACCTATAAGATCGCATAGACTGGGCCTCCTCCGCATTCCATCGGCCAGCCAGTGTCGGCTGGCAACTACAAGGAGGAGGGCCTTTTCAGCAGTCGCCCCGACCCTTTGGAACGAGCTCCCCGTGGAGATTCGTACCCTCTCCACCGTCCAAGCCTTCCGCACAGCCTTGAAGAACTGGCTCGCCCGTCAGGCCTGGGGATAAGGACCGTTACCCCGCCCGAATATTGAATGTATGGTGTTGATTTTATTATATGTTGTCGTCTTAATGCTGTATTCCCCCTCCCTTGGTTTCTGTGAGCCGCCCTGAGTCCCCTCAGGGAAAAGGGCGGCCTACAAATGTCAATAAAACCATAAAAAAACCATAAACCATAAATGGCCCTACAGAGCCATTTTGGTGAAGGTGGCAGGGTTTCAGGAGGCAAAAAATACTGTATTCAGTGTATAAGATGCACCCAGATTTTCAGCCTCTTTTTTGAGGGAAAAGGGTGTGTCTTATACTCCAAAAAATACGGTATATATACCATGTTTCCCACAAAAAAAAGACTAGGTCTTATTTTCTTTAAGATTTCAAAAAAAGCACTTGGGCTTATTTTCGAGGTGGTCTTACTTATTTTGAGGTGCAGCAGGTGACCTTCTGCAAATGGAGGCTTTTTGGCGAACACTCATGCTGACCATGCCCATCTCCCCAGGATTATTTTTGGGGTGGGGGTAATATTAGGCCCACCCCCCCAAAAAAAAATTAAGTTTGGACTTATTATTGGGGTGGGGTAGTTTTTTGGAGAAACAGGGTATATGTATATGTATATGTATATGTATATGTATATGTATATGTATATGTATATGTATATGTATATGTATATCTATATCTATATCTATATCTATATCTATATCTATATCTATATCTATATCTATATCTATATCTATATCTATATCTATATCTATATCTATATCTATATCTATATCTATAATCTATATCTATATCTATATCTATATCTATATCTATATCTATATCTATATCTATATCTATATCTATATCTATATCTATATCTATATCTATATCTATATCTATATGTAAGTGTTGTGGCCCACCAGGAGCCGTTGGAACTACCACCAAACTCTGACAGCGAGGGGCCCTATGAGTCGGCTCTGGAGGATGTGGAGGACCCTGGACAGGGTTCCGACTCCGAGCAGGGCGCAGAGAGGCTGGTTGGCCACCAGGAGGTGCCTGAGCCTTGGACCAGTGGGGAGGAGACAAGGGAGTGTGATCCTGACGTCAGCAGTGAGTTGTTCCTGGATGCCCAGCACCGAAGAGCTAATAGGCGTCAGGAACAGTTGCGCAAGAACAGGAGGTAATTGCACTCAGCTGGTGGTCATTAGGCTCCTCTCCAGACTATAAAAGGACTGCTTGTGCACACGCCCCTTTTGCAGAAGTCAACGCAGGAACTAATGTTGGAGAATATTATTGTGAGCTTGGCAAGCTGGATTGCTGCCACAGCTTATCTATGCTGGATTTCTGCCCAAGCTTGTCTGTGCCGGTTTGCTGCCAAGGACCTGTCTGTCTGTTAATTAAATGCCGTAACTTATCTTTGGCTCGGAGTGTGTTGGTGTGGGACGAGGGGGGTCAGAAAATATAGGTATAGGTATAGGTATAGGTATAGGTATAGGTATAGGTATAGGTATAGGTATAGGTATAGGTATAGGTATAGGTATAGGTATAGGTATAGGTATAGGTATAGGTATAGGTATAGGTATAGGTATAGGTATAGGTATAGGTATAGGTATAGGTATATGTAAATAATCATGGGATAAAGGTGGAAGAACCTCAGGATAGACAATGGTCTAGTTGAGTCTTCCTAAGGAATGTGGTCATGACAAATGTCTCTGAAATTACCCTCCCTGGTTTCTTGGACGGTAAAGACAAGTTGGGGGACAGATGTCCTTTTGGACTTGAAAGATTATATTAATACAGCCTTACAACCTGGTGTGCATCTTGTCAGGACTATCTCACAAGGCTGACAATTCCAAATCTCTTGATAAGGAACACATATCTTCTCACCAGTTGCAACTTCACAAATAAGTTTCTAGGCATAGTACTGGATACGATCTCAGCCATTTGGGACCAGGCGGTTTTTTTAAAACTGTGCGCTCACATATATGATCCTTAGGAAAAGTTGAGGGTTTCTTTATCTCATCACTATGAGAAATAATATAAAAAATAAAGTCTTAAAAGTATTTCATGGTTCTCGAATTTCTTGCCACCAAAGCTACTTGTATCCAAATAGGATTTGGACTTTTGACTTGCAGCCAAAGTTATATTGAATAAGATTAGTGTGGATTCGCTTTCTCATTGCTCTACTGTTTTCAATTTTTACCCATACATTTTACTAGAGCTGCAACCCTCCGTCATTTGCCTTCATTCTTTAGCAAGAGCAATTCCCATTAATTACTTCTGAAAAGAAATGTTAGATTAAGACTGCACAATGTCCCCTATTACACAGATAGTCCTTGACCTACAACCACAATTGAGCCCAGAATTTATGCTGCTAAAAGAGAAATTTGTTCAGTGAGTTTTGCCCCATTTTATGACTTTTCTTGCCACATTTGTTAAGTGAATCACTGCAGTTGTTAAATTAGTAACAGAGTTGTTAAGTGAATCTGGCTTCGCCCCTGACTTTGCTTATTAGAAGATCACAAACTATGTGTCAGCGTTCCAAGTATCATGTAGAATTAAATCAGAGTCCAAGGTAAAATGATCCTTAAAGTTCCAATTTAATAAAGCAGACATCTTAGCACATCTGTGTTAATCCCAATTCTGGAAATTACATCAGAATTTCACCCAGTTAAAAGTTCATGATCTTGTCCCCACACCCACAATCCATCACATGGTCCAATCTTCTTCTTCTTCCACGCTGGCGTCTCCACCCAGCTGCTTCCGGTCAGGTGTAAAAGTGCGGAGACAGAAGATGACCTTGGCTTCTAGTAAAGAATGACAACAATACATTCCACCATCCTACTCCTGTCTATTCCCCCCTCCCATCAACTATACTAATGAAGCAGCATAATGAAATAAGAGAAAGTGTGGCAGGCCAAAATTCTAAAAGAGATATAATTGCAGGCCTGACAATATGATCATTGGGACATTGCAACTGTCATAAATATAAACCAGTTGTTAAGCATCTGAATGTAAATTATGGGACTATGGGGTTGCTGCAATGGTCATAAGTGTGAAAAATGGTCATAAGTCACTTTTTAAGTGGCGTTGTAACTTTGAATGGCCACTAAACAAATAGTTGTAGGTCAAGGGCTACCTGTAAATGGGACTTAAAAATTAAATTATATAACATATAAAGGTTTATTGGTGTAACTACATTTCATTATTAGGTATCCCACAGCATCATTTTCACTGAAGAAAATAAGTTATAAATGTAATCACTTGTAAAAAAAACATTACAATTACAAGTCCTTTCCTAATGTAAAACATTTTTTCATAAAATTAGTCATAAAATCTCATCTAATTTGAATTATTCAAGTGTCCATTAAGTTATCATGTATACTTTTCATTTGCAATGTGTTCCTATATCATCAGTGAAAAATGTTCTAGATAATTCAATGCCTTGCCTTGCTTCACCATTGAAGAAGATGCTACTTCCCCTACTAAAGCCAGATATAAACCCCACGTGATTCGGGAAAATTGTGATATCAACACATTCCAACAACAGAAATCAGTAATAAATATACGATGATGGAATTCACTCACATTCCTCCAATTCAGTTACCATCATATGGTTCATCTTCCTCTGCAGAGAAATCACAGATCCATTTTTGATGCATTTAGAACTGCAAGATTAAACTTTTCCCAAAACATGGTTAAATTGTTCCATGTGATTTTTTTAAAAAAAGAAAAGGAAATCAAAGGTGGATTTTTATGAAAATGGAAATCGGTTAACATCTTTTATTTTAAAAGTGCATGTTAAGGTCAATTTTTTCTTCTTTAAAATTAAATTATATGTCATCTTTTCGTTTCATGTATGTAAATACGTACGCGTGCATCTCTCTCTTTTAAACACAGGTGCAATCTATATAGAAAAAGTCATTTTGCTGTCAGTTTAATTCATGCGTTATCTGTACTGTTTATTTTATTACAATATCATATGCAGTGTAATTTTTCTTAAAAAGTAAAAACAAAATCTTTAATTATTCACTGTACAAATTTGCTCAATAGAATTTCTCTTTCTTTCTCTCTTTTTTTTTAATGGCACTTTCTGAACAGGGTTCTTTTGATCTCCTTGACTGCTTCTTATATTGTAAGCCTAATCCTCTACTTAAACATTTTTCCTACATTTCATCAAACATTTGGATTTAATTTTTTTTTAATCTAGCTCATCATATTAATCTACTCCATGTTGTAATGCAAGTCGCTCCCTTTCAACTGGGGAGGCAGGAAAAAAAATAAAAATAAAAAAAAGCTTAATGAAAGAAAGAAGTAGAAGAGGAAAGAAGCTAAAAAGGCACTTGGAAAATGTTTTGCAACTTAGCATCACACAAAAATATGAACATTCAAGGATTTGGCTTTTAAATGCCATCCTAATTAAAAGAACGCTTGCTTTTCAATGTGTGGCTTTTTTCCCCCTTGCCTGCAGAAGAGGCCTTATTCAAATGAAGGAGGAGACCTTTCACATACATGAGGCTATAATAGAGAGCTTAGCATAACTTCTACCTGATTTTCAATGCAAATGGCAAAGGAGAAGTTAGTGTGTTGATGCAGATTATGGGTTATCCTTCTCACACACCACAGACTCCTTCACGCTCTGGAAATATTTTGCTTATCAGCGAGAAGCAATGATCACACCTCACAGTCCCAATTCCAGGGAGACTCGAAAAGGGAGATCATCAATATTCAGATATAGTCAGATTCTCACAGTACCAGACTATTAATTTGCTTCTGAACTGGAAGATTTACTGTACGTTTTTTGTAATATAAACATTTTACTGCCACATATCAAATATTGGAGCAGAGTGATTAAGAGACCACTGAGCAATAATGCAGAGGTGAAAAGAATGTCCTTTATTGCCACGCGAGCTTTGATACTCGCTTAATACGGTAAAAATAATTCTTGGCAAAATGCGCAAACATTTTTCTATGAGTACTAAAGAATGACTGCATTGCTCATCCCGGCTTAGTGTGTTTGCTTTGTAGATTCAACAGTCGCACTCGGTCGCAACGGCAACAACTTAGCTGGAAGCCTCAGGTTATAAACTGCTCCATCTGAACCCATTCCCTTTTCATTTCAAATTAATCTAATGTTTTCAAAATTAGGCTGAGAAGAGTGAACCATATTCCCAAATTAGCAAGAGGGCTCAGAACAATGCTGAATGACTGGCAACAGCCTGATTAAGCAGAGCTGTATTTGCCTGACAACAAACAAAACAGAGTGTTTCTTATTGACAGACAATATTAGTTTATTTTATGCGCAAGATCAAATTGATCGGGAATGTGTGGTCCTGAATGCTTCAGTCTAGTCAGAGGAGTAGTGACAAAACAGCTAGGATATCTAAATGACCTGATCTCCCCAAAACAAAGAATAGCTTTCTTCAGAGCCAGATTTAACATTCTTCCTTCAGCACTCCTCCAGGGCAGGTATAAGAGAACACCTATAGCCGAACGCGTTTGTATATGTGGTAAAGGAGAAGTGGAAGATAATTCACATGTTCTATTACACTGCGAGCTATACAGAGCTTATAGGTCTGCACATATTCTCCCCTTATTAAAGAGATTGGAGGGCAGACCATTTTTATCTAGGCTTCCTCCTCCAGGACACTAACCCGGTTACCACGTATACAGTGGCAAAGTTCTGTGCTGCTGCAATATCCATAAGAAAAAAATTGGCTACAGAAGGATAGTGCCATCTTGTACCAATTATCTGGACATACCTTTAACAGTCTTTGGACCACTATGTTATTATCCACTTTTAATGTCTTTTTAATTATATTTTAATGTTAGTATTTTTTTAACATAGTGTAAAAACTAATGTGTATTGCTGGTCTTTGACTGTAATAAATATTTTACTTACTTACTAAAACAATAGCAATAGCAATAGCAGTTAGACTTATATACCGCTTCATAGGGCTTTCAGCCCTCTCTAAGTGGTTTACAGAGTCAGCATATTGCCCCCCAACAACAATCCGGGTCCTCATTTTACCCACCTCGGAAGGATGGAAGGCTGAGTCAACCTTGAGCTGGTGAGATTTGAACCGCTGAACTGCAGAACTGCAGTCAGCTGAAGTAGCCTGCAGTGCTGCATTTAACCACTGCGCCACCTCGGCAAACAGCTAGGGAGAGCTTTGGCAATGGACACTGGCTCATTATTATTTTTTTTGCCGGATGTATTTTATTGTTACTCACAAGCTACCTGAGATCTTCAACATGATCTGGTGGCGAATCTCCTCAGCTATTGTACATGATCTTCCAGGAGTCCCTGACAGAAAACAATTCATAATTTTAAAACAGAGGCACAATCAAAGGAAATTCAAAAATAACCAGATGAAAAACTCAAGATCACACACTGGCATACATAAATCTTGTGAGATTTGGAGATCTTCTTAAACGTGGACTGTTTTAACGGATGATTGGTAGGTTCCACCTAGCACAGAGAGAGCCATGATGCTTATGGGAGTTTCATCAAATTGTATTTTAAAAAAATAACTACAAATCAGGATTCTCAAGATGTTTGTTCTGGATGAGAGGTAGACAATTTGAGCTTTGTTTGGTATTCTAGATATGACCACAAGGTTATAAAAGTGTGACCTGTTAATGTTAGAAATAAGAACGTTGTTTATATTTCAAATGCTTCCAGGATAAATGTGTCAAACATATGATATACAAAATATAACCTTATATTTTGTAGAATTGCATTTCCTACAACTCAAATCGGTTGAATTATAAGGATCAGTAAATGGTTTCATGAATTACCATATATTGACTCACTTTGTCCATTCCATTTGAGATACAGTAATAATGAAGATATAATGAGGAATTGGATAGAGACATCCGGTCCAAGGAACTTCCTTTTAGATGTAAATATAGCTACAGGCTCTCCAGTTATGATTTAACACAGCTGTTTTTCCTGATCTAGATAAAAACAAAAGCAAAATACATTTTTCCCATGCATTTAGGCACTTCAGTTATGAATTCCTGCTCCTCCAAGACACAAGTAAATGGGAGTAATTAGCATAAGGAGGAAACTGTGGCATTATCTCAGATGCTAATATTAGATTATTTTTGATTTGGGATTTCAGTTCAATTGAAAATCAAATGGAGGTGGCCTTTTCGCTAGTCCGCTACCCCTCTGAAATAAAGAATATTTTAGAATTGACCATTAATTGAATAGTCCTAATTTAAATAGAATCAAAATTTATAAATGTAATACATTGTTGGATATAACATTTCATTTACTTTATTATTAGAATGTATTATTAGAAATCCTTCAGTTCATTTGATTTATTGGGAAGCTTGCAGTATTATTTATTTTTTTAATGTAGACTTTTTTTCATTTTTATAGATGTCATTTGTGGTTTTTATTTAGTTGTTATAACTACCCAGAGTTGTTTTTGGTGAGATGGACAGCTATACAAATATAATTAATAATAATATAATATAATATAATATAATATAATATAATATAATATAATATAATATAATATAATATAATATAATATAATATAATATAATATAATATAATATAATATAATATAATATAATATAATATAATATAATATAATATAATATAATATAATATAATATAATAATATAATATAATATAATATAATATAATATAATATAATATAATATAATATAATATAATATAATATAATATAATATAATATAATATAATATAATATAATATAATATAATATAATATAATATAATATAATATAATATAATATAATATAATATAATATAATATAATATAATAAATATAATATAATATAATATAATATAATATAATATAATATAATAAATATAATATAATCATATCATATCATATCATATCATATCATATAATTAATATGATATGATATGATATGATATGATATAATATAATATAATGTAATGTAATGTAATGTAATGTAATGTAATGTAATGTAATGTAATGTAATGTAATATAATATAATATAATATAATATAATATAATATAATATAATATAATATAATATAATATAATATAATATAATATAATATAATATAATATAATATAATATAATATAATATAATATAATATAATTAATATAAATAATGGAAAGATTTCATTATTTCTTATCAGGGCCATGTGAAAATCATCAGGAAATATATAAATCTAATTTATGTACATTATTTACCAAGAAAAGACATCAACAAGCTTGGTGGAGATGCATCTCAATCAGTTCTGAGTACATACCCGCCCAGAATGAACTCTTTTTAAAACCTTTATTTCTATCTTTTATTGTAAGCAAATCAAATGCTTTGTACTTGGTATCTTCTTTTAATATTCTGGAGCTAAATGTTCATCTGATCTGCATTTTCTCATTGTATTCCTTAGGTATGGGAGAAAAAAAAAGAAAAAACAGGAAGTGAACTTCAACCAATATTGAAGAGGCTACTTTGGTAGTATCACTACTATGGTAATGTCCCAAATATGGCTCCTCATTCATGTAGTACAGAGAGCTAAGCACCAATAATTTACAGGAAAACTCTAAGATTCATATGTGGGCATCTTATAAACCAATCTTCTGTGTACTTATGTCATCCACAATCAATTCTTCTATTCGCCGATAGTTCCTTGTTCACACAAAATCTGACAATGTTTGAAACTAACTAAGATCTGAACATACACACACACACACACACACACACACACACACACACACACAAACACACCATAGCCACACTATTTTTTTAATTACGCTACTTTAACTGTGCAGTCGTTTAAATTATAATAGTTAAATCTGGGCATACAAATGTATTACCTTCTAAATTTATGAGCTGAGTGGAAGGTTCTGATTTTGGCACATCTCTAAATAGCAACTCCGGCATTCAATGCAATAAACTCTCTGCTGAACACAAAGGTTATGACAGTAGGTATTAATGGCCATGCTAAATACACTTTCCAAACAAGACGAATTATGCAGCAATATTCAGTATACCTGGAAAGGTCAGCGGAGAACTCATCTGGAAGCTGAACCAATAAATTATTTGTGTGATAAAAGCAATGTGTTGCCTAGAACAAAATGCTTGGTTTCTTAACTCTGACAATTTATTTTCCTCATAAATAAAACATTAACCGTCGTAAAACAATGTAGTGTGCAGGCTACAGAAATAATCTGAATTTTTTGCATGCACTTTTGTAATGGTTTGTAAAAAGTGAGACAGCTTAAGTAGTAGCTGGAGTCGAAGAGCAGGCTGTACAGATAGGGAGCATAATCTAGGACTATAAATGCTCCAAAACAGCATGTTTCTAAGAACAGATTCTAGGGTATTATAGGCGTAGATTATTCCTCTAAGTCTTATGTGTAGTTCCCAGCATCTCCAAAAGCTGCCACTGAATGATAAATTTTTTATGACGATAAGAATGGGAAATTATTAAATTCTTGGGAACTAATCGTTTCATTTTAAAACTAGATTTAAATACAACTGCATCAACTGCATTTTTAGTCAGGTCCTGCCCACTTTTATAAGTACAGACATTGTGTTTTGTATTTTATTGAATTGCCCATAATAAATATACTGTGTGTATGTGTATCATATTTCACAAATAATTCTGTTGCAATGTATTTTCAGGGATGTATATACTCTATGTGTGTATATTCATGCATGTGTGAATTAAAAATGATCAATTAAAATTGAATTTATTAAAATCCTTTGCAAATATTGCGTGACCCGACAAAAGCGTGAATGTCATAAGCGCGCCAACAAAACCGCGGCGCTAAAACCGTGATGTCAAAAGCGCGTCGACAACAGCGCGCCAACAACAGCGCGCCGACAGAAGCGCGATTTAAGTTAAGGTAAGGTTTAGGGTTAGGTTTAGGTTTAGGGTTAGGGTTAGGTTTAGGGTTAGGGTTAGGGTTAGGTTTAGGGTTAGGGTTAGGGTTAGGGTTAGGGTTAGGGTTAGGGTTAGGGTTAGGGTTAGGTTACAGCGCGCTTCTGTCGGCGCGCTGTTGTCGGCGCGCTTCAGGGCTCATTCGTCGCTCATTCGTCGTGCAGTTTTGTCGGCACGGTTTTGTCACCGTGGTTTAGTCAGGCGCGCTTTTGTCGTTCGCGCATTTGTGGTGGAACCAAATATTGGGCATAGTTGAAAATATGTTTATGTAATTACCTTTGTTGTCATTTATAACAGTTATAGAAGATCAGCAGTAATATACAGAAGTGTGAAAACAAAGATAATGAATATGACCCTACTTAAACTAAGAGATAACTATTAGATTACAAGCACTTACATACAGATGCAGACTCTCTATTGCCGTTACATTGTATTGCATCAATTAGTTCTAGCATTCAATACATACTTTGGTAAGCACAGCTCAGTAATAAGGTGTTCAAAAATTTTACTCCAATCCAGATGGAAATATCAATTCACATACAATGGTGACAAGATGGCCACTAGTAGCAACATGAAGAATACTTACTAGGTATATGTACTGACTACAGTGGTAGAGACTAACTTGATTCTGCACCTAATAACTGCAGCAAGACTGTTGGTGGCGCAATACTGGAAGAAGGAAGACTTGCCTACAATCCAAGAATGGACATTGAAAGTCACAAACTTAGCCGAGATGGCTAAAATATCGGCATATCTTAAAGATCACTCAAATGAGAGATATAAACGAGACTGGGGGAAAAAATGGATTGACTATATACAAAATAAATACGGGACCAAGAAATTCCAGTTAGCCTATGCTTAAGATCAGAAATGATTTAAACTGTTTAAAGTTAGTTCAGTAAGAAGAAGCTAAGGTCAATGTAGAATGTCATTAATTTCTTTATTTCTTTTTTCTCAATAGATTTTAGACTGTGTTTGTTAAAAATCCATACCGTGTACAGGTTCTGGGAAGTTGGGGGGGAAGGAGGAGGGGGTTGGGGGTGGAGGGAGGGAGGGGCATACAAAAAAATTGTACTTCAATGTTTTAATGATTGACAAATGATGAAATATTTGTGTTTTTTAAAAGAAATAAAACCTTTTTATAATTGAAAAAAAAAGAATACTTTCCATAACACATCCCTGTTGGACATGTATTAACAAATTAAAGTTTTCTGATGAGAACATGAATAAAATTTTACACCACTTCTTTGCTAAGACTTGCAAAATCATAAGATTCTCATATGGAATATGTCCCATAGTCAAACAGACAAGATTGATGGAGGTAAATCTGCAAATCTGTACAACAAAACTGTTGGGTCCAGGAGAGTTAAACAGTTTTATTTTAGGATCTCAACATGTAGCAGCCAAATCCAATAGTATATTGCCAAGGAATGTTGAGAAAGGTGGGTGAACTATCCATTCTACTGAACAATGATGGTCCTTCCTACAAAAAGTTAAGGCTCCCTAGAAGACAATATGATAATCCCTTGTCCACAGTAATGCTTATTTCAATTTAGATAGAGCTAATTAATCAAGAGCAACAAGACCAGAATATCCTTGTTAAGCAAAAACATGGAGAAAATTAAGTCATTGTCCAAATATTTATACAATACCAAACTGTGAATCTTCACACTGGTTGATTGTAAGATGGTCATGCATCTTCCTACTTTACAGTGGTGGGATTCAAATAATTTGACAACTGGTTCTCTGCCCTAATGATTTCTTCCAACAACCAGTTCATTAAACTGCCCAGAAAGTTAACAACTGGTTCTCCCGAAGTCGTGCAACTGACTGAATCCCACCACTTCCCTTCTATATCTGTTGATATCCTCAAGGATTCAGCACGCAATCCTACTAAATCAATCCCCAGCTCCCAACCTTAATATTTCTGGCTTAGTGAATCAATGGTTTAAAAAATTCTATCATAGAAATGTGCTGATATTTGTTGTCACTTTCCAAGAATATGTGGTTAGACATCCTCCTAAAATCACTTCTCTTTTATTCAAAAATAAATACATTTCCCAATAACATTTTAGCCTAACCAAATGTTTGAAAAAGAATAGATTTACCTTAAAAAGTGCAGACTTCAGGAGCCCTCTGTAGGTGGACTCTGGAAATTTGGTGAGGTTTCCTCCTCCCCCTCCACACACACACACACATACACATACACACACACACACACACCTCAGAAGAGTTTGAAACATGTCCAATTGCAATTTGTATTTCATTCATAAATACCGAGAATAATCTCAGTTTTTGAATGAGATTTGAATTAGAAGCTGGAAATTCTGGATACTTGCTTTATAGGCATATTGTACAATCTAAAAATGGATCTTTATTAAATGCTTCCTACAGCGTAACACAAATTCACATGCAGAAATTTAAATTGGGGTATTAGCAGTACACATTTATTGAAATTCTCACTGTTTCTGATATTCTAATAGCTTTTAGCTTGTTTCTGATTTTTTAAAAGTATATTGTTGAAAATATAATTTAAAATAAGTATTGTATATAGGGTTTCTAACAGAATCATTTTTATGATCACATCTTCTTTGATATAATATGAAATTGTAGATTATGTTCACTAGTACCAAATATGCTCATTTATATTCACTTTTCTTTAAGACATCTGGTTCTTCTGGTTAGGAAAAAATGTACTGTTAAATTTTAAAAACTGTCTCTATCCTAGGGACAATATTAACTAAATTGATTTATCCCTCCTGTCTTTGCCATTAGCATATGTACTCACTCAGTGACAATTCCCAGTTCCAAAAATGTTATTATAATCACCTGCTTTGGTTGTTATACCTTGGTTGTTAAGCAGCCAAGACTTGATGATTTATGCCCTGGTAATCCTCCAGTTAGATTACTGCATGTGAATCGTTCTCTAAAAATAATTCAGAAACTAGTTAGTGCAAAATGCTAAAATGCTGGTTAAATACATAATGAACCACTTCCTGAAGACTAAGAATGGGATTCTTTTAGGGAAGAAAAACACAGCATGATTTGTTTTCAAGGTTAGAATAACTTGTTTAGAGAACTGGACAATTTTTCTACCTTGATCCATCTCTGAGAATGCACCTCATTGGCATTACAAGTTATACACTTGGGTTCCACCACAAAACCGCGAAGCCCTTATCCGCGCCGACATAAGTGCAGAGGCAAATCCATGCCGTCTGAAGCACTAAGGAAAACGCGACCCTACCGCGATGACATAACCGCAGAGGGCAAATCCGCGTCTTCCGAAGCACTCAGCACCCTAAACCTAACCCTAAACCTAACCCTAACCCTAACCCTAACCCTAACCCTAACTCTAAGCCTAAGCCTAAGCCTAAGCCTAAGCCTAAGCCTAAGCCTAAGCCTAAGCCTAAGCCTAAACCTAACCCTAACCCTAACCCTAAACCTAATCCTAATCCTAAACCTAAACCTAAACCTAATCCTAAACCTAACCCTAACCCTAACCCTAACCCTAAACCTAACCCTAAACCTAAACCTAAACCTAAACCTAACCCTTACCTTAATTTAAATCGGCTTTCTGCCGCTGCGCTGTTTTAAAGCGCCCTTCTGTCGCCGCGCTGTTGTCGCAGTGATGATGATGTGCAGTGATGATATCGCGGCTTTAGCAACGCGGTTTTATCACCGCTATTTTGACGAGCATGGTTTTGTCGTGCCACGATACACTTGTGCCAAGCCTGTTTCCAGTTTCAATGAAGAATGCTGATATTGAATTGTAGTACACTCATAATATGAAATTAGGGTATTTTGTGGACCCTTGTTCCAATTAAGTTCTTGTTTGCCAGATATGGTGGATGATAACAAAATTGTCTCAATGGGGGCATTGCAATAATGGAATAATCTTTCTACATCCGTGTTTCTCATTTTAAACAATGTAAAAAGTGTGAACTTCAACTACCAGAATTCCCTAGCCAGAATATTGCGGTAGAGAAATACTGTTCAGAGGTAATGTCTTGTGCCTCCTTTGATGGCATTTTGATGTCAGTCAACAACCTTCTTATTTGGTAAGAATTTTCCTTTGGCCATAATTCTAACTGAGTTTTCTAAAGCACTTTTCTAAGGGACAAGATGTAAAAAGCAGAGCTGATGGGTGGGAGTGGGGACATAAATAGCCAACTAGTAAACCAGTTTTTGAGATTTCCTCTCCAGACAAAAAAAATGACTTGAGATTGTTCAAAGTATTCCATGCAGTTGTTAAAAGTGAAAGGAAGGAATATAAGGTTGGTTTATTTGATCAAGGTTAAAATAAATGCATTACCTTAGGTAATACCTAATGGTCTTTTGCTGATCAGGACTGAAATCAGAGGATTTTTAAAAAAAAATGTTTATAAATAAGAGATGGGATATGGGAAGAAGAGATTGTTATATGTTAAGAGATGGTAATAAGTTACTAACATTGTTTATATTTGTTATGAAGAAGAAAGTCACTTCTTTATATATTGTTTACTTTTTCTTTTGCATATTCTTATTTTTTTCTTTCTTTTCTTTCTCTCTATTTTTCTTCCTTTTTTTCTTTTCTGTACCTTTTTTTAGTTTGTACTGGTTTTCACTGCTGAATTTAAGTCTTTAATAAAATTACTATAAAATAGATTACATTATTATTTCCATTTTATTACGTTTATTTTAAGATTTCTCTGTATTTCATTTTTGTGAGCCATATTGTGGGGGGGGGATGATGGGAGAGGTTTAAATATCTGAAAATAAGTTTAAAATGTTTTTGTCAGGGTTCCAACCAATGCCCTAATAAAAGCAGGAACCTCAAGCCATTTTTCAAGAAAAATCCAGTTTATTAGGAGTGCCATGTCGGTACGAACCAAGTGAAGCCAGCTCTAACTTCACGCAGTTTGCACCTTACCTCTGACTCTGTTTCTCCTTCCCCCAAGGTGTGTCACAATCACATTACCCAATGAAGCAATTTCGCATGGCCTAGGACCTGGATATCTCCGTAACCGCTTCCTGCAACATACCTCCCAGTGCCCAATAAGATCGCACAGGGCGGGCCTTCTCCAAGTACCGTAGACTACGCAGTGTCGTCTGGCGGCTCCTCGGGGGAGAGCCTCTGGAATGATCTACCCCCTGAGATCCGGACCCTCCCCACTCTCTCGGCCTTCCGTAAGTCTGTTAAGACCTGGCTCTTCCGGCAGGCCTGGGGCTGCTGATCTAGATTGACCTTCAGCCCCATTAAGATCGAGTGCATGTTGTGTCCTTCTTTTAATTCGTTTCTGTCCTGTATTTTAAACTTTTTAAAAATGCTTTTAGCCTGTTTTTATGTAAGCCGCCCGGAGTCCTTCGGGATTGGGCGGCATACAAATCTATTAAAATTGGAAATTGGAATTCGCGGGTTGTAGAAGTCACTCCCTCCAGCTGTTGTGGGTCTCCACGGAGATGGCCTTGACTTCAGCCAGCTAGGATGTGTTTTGTTTTGACTGAGGTGGGAATTTCTCGGTGCAGCTGCGAGGCATGATTTCCCATCCCCCTGCCTATGACAACTTGGGAACAGGTCAGGAAAGCTTTGCGAGTTGACTTTTTCAAATAATAAAAAAGACTATCCTGATTTATCAGACTTTTGATGACTCCTTCAGCCAAAGCTCAAATAATAGTCAACCAAAGTATATTTCAGATACAATTCATAATCCTGAGTCCCTGCATATCTAACAACATTAGGAAACAGAAGTTAGAATATTTCTGCAGGCAAAAATTCTCACAGCAGCCTTTCTGATGTGTCATATTACAATGTCACCGGTAGCAATGTAAGAGTTGCAGTTCAGGACATGTCAAGGATACCAGGCTGCAAAAGACTGGCCTGAAGAGAAGAATAGGAAATATTTCCTCCCTAATTCACAGAAAAGTATTTTCAGATGTTTTGAATGGTGTTATATTTTCAGCTATATAAACTAATTTTTGTCAGTGGAGAGTAGGCCTAGAAAGGTTCCAGAAATGTTACCTACTGAATATAAATCTAGTGTCTCAAAACTTTCCCTACCTCACATTTTATTCTAAATCTGACTAAAAGAACCTATCAAGAGACTTAGCAGATCATCATGTCTTACTAAACTAATTTATGGCTGCATTGCAGGCAGGCAAGAGCAGGCTCAAAACCCATTACAGCCAAAGATAACAACATTAACTTAATCCTGACAGGCAAAATACTCCAGTCAATACGTTTGCAGGTACGGTATGTTGGAATATTCAACTACAAATAATCATAAAGAAGGTCAGTGCCAAAGATTTTTGTTTTTTAAATAAGAAAGGATTTCATACTGGGAATAGAATCGCTTATGCCTAGGCTTGTTTACTCAAGAGTAAGCCTATTGTTTAAGGAAACTTTGGTTTTCCTTATTTTATCTGGTACTGAATAAGCAACCAGAAGCTATTCACACAGTTTTACCCGCCCAGGTTCTCATTTATGCTGAGCCATTTGCAATATGGGCACTTTGAATGGATTTGAGATTTCCTAACTGTATGCGTGTATGTCAGTGGTGGGTTTCAAAAATTGTTCGAACCTACTCTGTGGGTGTGGCCTCCTTTGTGGCAGTGGCTTGCCACCCATGTGACCGGATGGGAGTGGCTTGCCGCCCCTGTGACCGGATATGAAGATGCCGACGACACTTGTCAGAACCACCTTAAATGACCTCACACACAGCACTGGCATGCATAAGAATATGATGTAAACTTGTTTTTTAAAAGGCATCTTTGGTTTGCGTTAAAACAACTTCAACACACGCAATGTTCTTTTTTTTTTTAATATAATTTTTATTAAACATTATTACCTTTAAAAACAGAAAGAAAAATACAACAACATAAGAAAAGACAAAACATACATAACAATATAGAGTAAATATACAGCCTTTTGTATCGGCATTCATTAGTTATACATTTTTTTTAAGTGTAAAACATACAGATACAAATACAATTTTAAACATACAACCACCCCTCCCCCCCCCATGGTGACAGTCATTCACAGCCCAACTTTTTTCTTTCCTTCCTCATTTTTAGGTCTCTAAGCCACATCTTCTCATTGCAAAGTTCAGGGATCTATTACAATACCCATGTTCACTTTTAACTTTCCCCATTTTAAGTCCCTGCTGTTCTCCTTGTCGCCCACATTATACCATAAGTTCCAGCTAAGATAGTGTTCCATTTCTCCTTTGTCCCTCAGCCAACCCATCATTCTATCCATTTCTGCACATTCGTAGATCTTTTTAATTATAGCATCTTCCGACGGTATGGTAGTGGATTTCCAAAATTGTGCATAAGTTATTCTTGCGGCCACAATTATATGTAGGCTCAAATGCCATATTGAACTGCTTATGTTTTCTGGTTTAATGCTTAGTAGAAGGTTCTCGGGTCTCCATTCCATGTTTGCCCCGGTAACACACGCAATGTTCTGATTGCACCACAAACGCAGTAGTCATCCTTACCTTTCACAGAGGCACTGAGTTTTATAAATATGAGCATGATAGTGTAGAGTAATCATATCCAAGGACCAGTGGTGGGTTTCAAAAAAATTTGGAACCTCTTCTGTAGGTGTGGCCTGCTTTCCGGGTCCACTGGTGGAACCTCTTCTAACCGGTTCGGTAGATTTGACGAACCGGTTCTACCGAATAGGTGCGAACTGGTAGGAACCCATCTCTGGTGTATGTGAATGAGTAAGTGAGTGAAGGCCTAATAGTCTGTGTATCGTATTACCTTGTGTTTTTCTTACTTGTTTGATATATATCACAGGTTGCATTTGTCTCACCAAAGATCATCTACTCTGCTTACCAATTGATCACCTTGCATACATTTCCCAAGGGACTGATTGAGTTTTCCCTATCCTATTGCTTATGGATGCCTCTACACTTTCTAACAGACTGCAATAGGCCTGCACATGGTAGATATCCAGCTTTTGAAGATGGAACTAATAATATCTAAAGGCAATACGAGATTTCATTTAGTGAATCAAGAATTGGAACTAATACGGAGGGAGAGTTACTTCTTTCATCATATCATAGATCTTTATGAATAGCAGAAGCTCATTGCTTGAGGGAAACTACCACAGCCTCTAACCAAGCTTCTAAACTTCAAAAAAAAAAACCAATCGGTTTGGGTGGAGTTTCTTCTTAGAATCATTGGGATATAAATCACGAGGTATCTTTTACATTGATCAGAACAAGACCCAAAGGCAACAGATCAAGACAAATGACAGATCTGCCTAGTCAAGCATTGTCTTCTTCAACAGATAGTGGTTCTTCATGGAGTATGTTTCCCACCCTTGCCCCCCAAAATCTTTTTAGCAGAAGTAAGACTAACAGCAGATTAGGCCTCCTCCGAATTCCATCCACCGGCCAGTGTCAACTGGCGACTACCCGGAGGAGAGCCTTCTCTGTGGCTGCTCCGACCCTCTGGAACGAACTCCCCATGGAGATTCGAACCCTCACCACCCTCCAGGCCTTCCGCAAAGCCCTCAAAACCTGGCTGTTCCGACAGGCCTGGGGCTAAAGAGCTGTTGCCCCCATCTCGAATGGTATGACTGTTGTGAGTTTTTAAATTATATATTGTTATGTTTGTTTTTAAATTTTGTCTGTATCCCCCTTCCCCGGTTCGAGTTGTGAGCCACCCTGAGTCCCCCTTCGGGGGAAAAGGGCGGCATACAAATACAATAAACTGAAACTGAAACTGAAACTGAATTGTGCACCTTCCGTATGTAAGGCACATGTTCTATATTACTAGGTGATTTTCATTAAAATCACAAATAGAAGAATTTATGAAATAGACCACAATGCTGCCACATATTTGCATGGATATGGCAAGCTCATCCTTTTAATGAACTAGTGATATTTTGACATGGTATCAGAGAAATACATTTTTTCAACTAGCAGCTATAAATGCTGCCACATTTAAAAAGAGTGTGGTTTCATTTCTGGAACTTTAGTATTGTAATTACACAGATGACTGAGACTTTGTGATTTTGTGCAGTAGCAAGACAAGGCTTTGTAATGTAGGCACCTTATTTACAGCAAGTGAGAAGTATCAAACTGCACCTACGATGGAGTGGAGAATTATGACTACAATAATAATTAACATGTTGCTCTGACATGACTCAATTTCCAGGAGAAAGCAGATTCTCCTCCAGGAAATAACAGTCGAGAAGGTTAAGTCAACCATGCATCATTAAACAAATGCCAGGCACTCAATCAACTGCCAATAATGATACAAGTGATGTACAGCCAGAAAAAAAGTCTAGGTGAAGATGTTTCTCTTTTTCTCTCGCCCTCTTTCCCTCCCTCCCTCCTCCTCCTTCCTTCCCTCCCTCCCTCCTTCTTTCTTTCTTTGCAATAATTCTGTGAAAGCTGGATATCAGGGGGAATATTACGGAAAGGGGGAACAGCCCCCCTACAAATATTCTAAAAATGGAGACTAGGATACAAGGTAACCAAAACAATGATGTAGCCTCTGTTGGATTATGGATATTCAATAAATCTGGGTGTCAGCACCTCTTTATTGAGTAATGGAGTCTCGTGGTCTTCTTTCCTAATTACTCAATGAAGAGGCGCTGACAGTAAGCGAAGACTGATTATTTAGGCGCGAAAGCGATTGATATATAAAATAACCCATTCCCCACCCCTTGGCATCCCAGTTACAGTCCAATCATAATTCTCCTAAGTGTCAGGTATGAGATAACTTCGAAAGGCATCACCAAGATGGAATGTCGGTGCCGTTAGCCTTGGCGGGAAACCTCCTCCGCATGCATAGTCCGACAGGCAGCAGAAACTCCAGAATCTTCCTCCAGCACAATTAGTAACCCCTCCCAAATACCATGCCCTCCCTCCCCGTTTCATGGCAGCCGAAGCAGCGGCAAAGCGGAGGCTGACACTGGGCAATTAAAATCCAGATAAACTCTAGATGGCAACAAACTTTACTGAGTTTTATATCTCTTTGCGCCATTTAGTACTGAGGTTTTGGAACTCAGATTTGGTATGCCCAATATAAGTAGAAATGCAATGAATTAATAGTGGAGAATAGTGGAGATATCTTGAAATCTCTATTAAGATAGGGACTAAATGGATGGTGAATACATGTGCAAGTCATTATTAGTTATACTTCAATATGATGGCGGTTTTGTACATGGACAATCATGCCTCAGCATCATTACAGTGGATAGAGGCCAGGAATTCAGAGAAAACCACCACAGACATTGATCTGACCTGAATCAACCAGCTGAAGGGAGCCATCATAACAGTGCTGTAAACATACTGCAATAGAATCAGGCAAGCTGAAATCATAAGAAAGGGACAACAATGCTAAGATGGGAGAAAAATCGCAAAAATGGAACATGGAACAGCAAGACCACTATTAAAAGGATTTTAGCGCTGGTGGTAGTAGCGATTTGTTGGTTTGTTCCTGCTTCAGAGGTTGAATTTTTTACTTGGAAGAATTCTTTTCTTAACGGGAGAAACATCCAGGAGTGGCAATTCATTTTGTAGTGTGTGGGCAGGCAGATGGATGTGGATGTAGAGCAGTGGTGGTATTCAAATAATATACCAACCAGTTATCTGCCCTAATGACCAGCTGGGTAGGCGGGGCTCGGTGGTCATGTGGTCATGTGGGCGTGGCCAAGTCAATGTCACTCAGGTCGATGGGCACTTCGCCTTAGTTGTTACAATGGTAATAAAGGTTAACTGGAGAGGCAGTTTCTGTAAGCAGGGCAATAAAGATGAGGCTAGAAACAACACCAGAATGTTTCCTTCCTGCCTTCCTTACAGGATTAGCCCTGTAAAGTGAGAAAAAACAAAATGAGATTTCTTCCAACAACCGGTTCTCTGAACTGCTTAGAAAGTTACCAACCGGTTCTCCCGAATAGGTGTGAACTGGCTGAATCCCACCACTGATGTAGAGGCATACAAATACAAACCCCAAATCAGGCAGGATTTGAAAAAGTTGAGAGAAACAACAAGGAACGTACAAGAGATGAATTGTTTTTTCAAGTAGCATTTGAAAAGAGATTCATTTAAACACTCAACCATCTCCTATTCCTTGACTAGTCAAAAAGATACATGGATCAACACCACACATTATTAAAGTCTTCGGATTTTAAAGGAGTATATTATTATCATTTCAAGACGCACACCATTTGGGTAAATAGGTAAATGTGTGTTGCGGTGTGGGGGAGAGGGAGTCAAGTTGCAGTCTGTTAAATGAAGACTCTGTCCTAAACTCACACCCTCGACAAAAGTTTTAGACATGATTTTTAACAAATCAGAAATCACGTTTGTGGTATCCTCCTCTCCAAAACCCTAAACAGCCCCTCTTATTTTGTTTTCACAAAAGCAATGTGGTATTCCGGATGGCAAGACTTCCACAAAGATTTTAAAAATAAAATAAAATAAAGGACGACGTTGCTTTAGCAGACAATTTGTCACATAGCTTTTAAGTTTTACTAGCCCGGAGAGAGAGATCCAACAACTAAGTAGTGAAAGGAAAGGGAATGATTAGCTGGAGGCCTTCAGGCTACCCAAAGATAGCTTTAGTAGCCTGTCATGAAAATCTGTGGCCTGAGGCTCCAGGGCTACTTTTTATTTCCAAGCCTGTTATTGATTTTGGTATGAAGAAAAATAATCTGGTATTGTTGCTTAAGGTGTCACCGAGGAATGGGACTGGGGGTGGACACAGCAGGCTGGGTTCATTTGCTGTTCTCACTTCATATTTACATTTTATTACAAAGGCCGCGTTATGGTAAATGAAGGCATTTTCTACTTAAAGGTACTACTGTCTTTATGAAACATGGCACCCTAATCGAAAACACAAGTAAACTGAAAATTAAATTTAAAAGCCTATAATTTAGTATCTTCCTTGCCAAGAATGATGACTTTCATTTACAAAGGGAATCTAGAGCTGCTCGGGGTCAGCCGCGCTCCTGCCATTTTCAGGCCTCTCGCGAAAGGCTGATGGTGTTGATTAATTCCTAAGGAGCCCGCTTTGTCTTCTCCAGATCACTGAACAACTTCATTTCAGCTGATGAGTTCAAGCCGGGGTCAGAACAATCCTCATTTCTGACAATTCCACAAAATGGGAATTAATTTTATGAGTTAGCATCGCCGCATTTAAAACTAAGCAAAGGACCCAGCAGGCCAGGTTAACATAAGGAGGAAAGGAGGGGATATGTTTGTCAAGCTATCCTATGATAACCTGGTCGGATGAAAAAAAGGCAGATGAATATTTATTTAACCAAGCAGGTGGCTAAAAGTCCTGTGTGATCAAACGCCTTAGAAACCAATCAGCTGAGAGCCCTTATCTTTGGTAAATAGTGGGCGCGTTTTTTGTTGCTCTTAATCATTATTTAGCAAACAATCTGCGTGCTATATTAAACTTGGCACAGGTCTGGCAATCAAAAGCTGAGATTCCAGCAGGCTAAAGGAGCCTCGATTCAGGCGTTGTGAATTGCACTGCTCTAAAATTAGATAGCGGGAATAATTTTCATCTTGCTCGTATCATTAAATGGAGATTTTTTTTCTTTTTCTCTCTCCAAAGGCTTGATGGAGGCAGAGATACCTTTGGCTGTATCAACCATTTTGTAGTTAGCTGCCATGTACAATTTTCATGGAAGAATTTTAGGGTTGGAATGATGATATATTTTGCTTATCATAGCTAAGCAAGATTACAAGAGTTTATGTAATAGGCCTGTGTGTCTTCTGAATAGATGTACCTCAGCTTCATTTTAGATATAATGTAACACTGCATTACAATGTGAATGCCTCTTTCTTAGTTGCAAAATAATACAAAATCCAACAATAAGTGACATTGGACTAAGTCACAGTTTGCTTAATTATAATTTGTTGAATCAACCATGATTGTGGGATTCACACTTGTTAAACCAAAACTAAACTGTATAATGGCTTAGTGCTTCTTAGACCAAAATGTCCGTTTGCTTTTCAAAATGGACTCTAAGAAGCACAGGGGAGCATTGAAAGAGTTGGCAAGGTCATCTTAATATTGCTAAGGGTTTTGAAAAAAATATTTTTTATCCTGCTTTTATTACTTTCATAAATAACTCAAAGCAAAGGGGATACTTAATAAAACTCCCTTCTCCTATTTTCCCCACAACAATAACACTGTGAGAAGGGCTGGGCTGAGAGTGTGTAACTGTCCCAAAGTAGCAATAGCAATAGCAGTTAGACTTATATACCGCTTCATAGGGCTTTCAGCCCTCTCTAAGCGGTTTACAGAGTCAGCATATCGCCCCCAACAACAATCCGGGTCCTCATTTTACCCACCTTGGAAGGATGGAAGGCTGAGTCAACCCTGAGCCGGTAAGATTTGAACAGCTGAACTGCAGAACTGCAGGCAGCTGAAGTAGCCTGCAGTGCTGCATTTAACCACTGCGCCACCTCGGCTCAAAGTCACCAGCTGACTTTCATGCCTAAATTGGGACTAGAATTCACCGTCTCCCAGTTTCTAGCTTGATGCCTTAATCACTAGACCAACCTGGTGTTCAAACCGAGAGATATCAATGATAAACAGAATGGGAGGAATGGGATTTGAAGTCACACCTCAAATGACTGTGTGAGTGGTGAGATTCAAATAATTTAAGAACCGGTTCTCTGCCCTAATGATTTCTTCCAACAACCAGTTCAGCAAACTGCTTAGGAAGTTACCAAACCGGTTCTCCCGGAGTGGTGCGAACTGGCTGAATCCCTCCACTGGACTGTGTCCTGAATGCAGTGCCTTAGACTGCTCAGCCATTTTGAAAAACGTGGGTTTTGAATCTGAGTATCCCAGCAACTATATTGAACATATCTGGATCCTTTGTTCCATTATATATCCCAAAAAGAGTCTGTCAGATCTTAGCAGAGCTTGTTAAGTGGATGGAAAAAGGACATTTAGCTTTAAAAACGTTTTGCTTTATGAATCAACTGCTGTTTTAGTTACTGCTGTTTTGTAATACTATTTGGTATTTTATACTGCATTTTTCCCTACTTTGAAAATGGAGGAGACTATACAATGTATCACTCAGTACTTATTATGATCTATCTATGATATCTAAAAAAGGATGCCTATATTTTGCTATCTAACTATCTATCTATCTATCTATCTATCTATCTATCTATCTATCTATCTATCTATCTATCTATCATCTATCTATCATCTATCTATCTATCTATCTTCTATCTATCCATCTATCATCTCTCTCTCTCTCTCTCTCTATCTATCTATCTATCTATCTATCATCTATCTCTATCTATCTATCTTCTATCTATCCATCTATCATCTATCTATCTATCTATCTATCTATCTATCTATCTATCTATCTATCTCTATCCATCTATCATCTATCTATCTATCTATCTCTATCTCTCTCTCTCTATCTATCTATCTATCTATCATCTATATCTATCTATCTATCTATCTATCATCTATCTATCTATCTATTTATCTATCTATCTATCTATCTATCTATCTATCTATCTATCTATAAAGATAAATGAAACTGTAGTGTTTTTATATGTGTATATACTGTAGATATAGACAGATCACAGATAGATAATCTATCATCTATATCTTTATACACATAGACACATATAAAACATTACAGTTTCATTTATCCTTTTTATCTCTTATTGCTGGTCTAAATCTTGTTTCCTTTAATTAATTTTTTTTATCCTTACAAACTATATGTTTTCTTATCCTGCAAACTACTGCACGAAACCTAGAAACATGATACAAAATGTTTGCACTTTTATCTGAGGAAATAAATAAGGCGGACAAGCTTGGGTGATTTTTTTTTTTAATAGGCAAAACCAATTTAGGAGACGCGTCTGTGAAAAAGAAGCCATACAGAAGTATGTAATCAATTGTCTTCAATTCCTATTAATTATGAGGGTACACTTGTCTAGGGAAAGGGTAAAAATACAATACAAATCATGTAAACATTATCAGTATTATTAATTACTACTAAATTTATTATTCCATTCTTATTTCTGTCCCTAATTATGGATGTTGGTCTCCGATGTTGACATACCATTATTTCCTATGTGTGAGAATTTCCTCTATGCTGAAGAGCCAATGTAATCCATGCAACAAATGTCTATTATATGCCAAAGGACGGAAGAAGAATAGGCTATCAACACATTTTTGGTGAGATGCCAAGCCCTTCTAAGGTGATTGGCAGTCATTTCAATATGCTTGTCACAGTGGTGACACTTGGCAGAGCTCACAAATCCCCACTCAGTTCTATCTAACAACAAAATAGCGTGAACTGCACAATGCTTGGCACAGAAGAATACATGTTGATTTTCCTGATCTGGGTTCCTAAGGCCAGCGGGACAAGGCAGTGATAGCCCAAAAGGAAATTGGCTTGGAAGATTTGAATGTTTTCTTCTGCTTTTCAAAATTTGGAAAGTTAGTGAATTAGATGCCGATCAAAGACGGATGTCCAAAATTAATGCCTTTTTTTTTCCGCATGGAAAATTCCTACTGCTGAATGGGGAAGGGCAGCTGTGGGAGATGGGGCAGAGTGGAGGTTGCATAAAAATGTGTTGAGTTGCTCATCCGTGCTGTGCTTTTCAGTCTTCAGATAAAATATTCAAATTGACCCTGCATTATCCAATTTTCTTCTGAATATGAAAATATTATATATTTTTTCTTAATATATTTAATATCTCTTTTTTTTTCTCTCCAATCAAAAAGTTTCCCCAATATTACCTGTAAGCAGGGTGAAAGCAGAGCCTCAAAGCCTCAGGGCTAGTGTATCTTTTTTTTAAAGTCCAGTTATTTGGTTCCCCTGAGTATTTAGCTACAGAAATATTTTCACATGACATTTATATTTTTATATCATATCTCCCTACAGTTCCTGATGAACAAAACTACCAAGGTAGCTTGGTTCCACCACAAAACCGTGTTCGACTAAAGCGCGCTCGACGAAACCGCGTAGCTGACGTCATCAACAGGGCGACAACAGCGCGGAGACAGAAGCACGCTGTAAACGCTAAACCTAAAATTAACCCCTAAACCTAAACCTAACCCCCCTAAACCTAATCCTAACCCTTAACCTAACACTAAACCTAACCCTAACCCTTAACCTAACCCTAAACCTAACCCTAAACCTAACCCTAACCCTAAAGCTAACCCTAAACCTAACCCTTACCTTAAGTTGAATCGGCTTGCTTTCAAAGCGCTATTTAAAGCGCCCTTCTTTCTTCACGCTCGCTGTTGTCGCCCTGTTGATGACGTCAGCGACGCGGTTTAATCGGGCGCAGCTTAATCGGGCGCAGCTTAGTCGAGCACGGTTTTGTTGTGCCACAAGGTAGCTTACCTTTTTCAACCTTCTGACAAGCAACCTCAATGGAGAAACCTGAAAAGAGGTTTCTCCATTAGAGCCGAGGTGGCGCAGTGGGTAGAGTGCTACTTCAGCTGACTTATCTGCAGTTCGGCGGTTCAAATCTCACCAGGCTCAAGGTTGACTCAGCCTTCCATCCTTCCGAGGTGGGTAAAATGAGGACCCGGATTGTTGTTGGGGGCGATATGCTGACTCTGTAAACCGCTTAGAGAGGGCTGAAAGCCCTATGAAGCGGTATATAAGTCTAACTGCTATAAAACCATGTCACTCATGCAGAGATTCCCTTAACAATTGTTGCAAGAATGGTCATAAAATGGGGCAAATTTATTTAAGAAATGTCTCACTTAGCAACAGAACTTGTGGGCTCGGCTGTGATCGTAAATTGAGGACTACCTGTACTGATTTCTTGGGAGATTGATAATCTTGTCAGAACAATAGAAGATCAATATGCCTAGTCAAATTCCTCTGCCCCCACTTTTAAAAAAAGACTGATTACATTACAAACATTAATGATAATAATAACAATGATGAAATGACAAAGACTTATAGCTAATGACATATATATCCGCACCTCCCGAATGTTGAGTGAATGTTGAGTTTTATTGTTTAATTTATTTTTGTTCACATTTCTTTTTGCACTGTCCTACACTCCCTTTCCTTTGTGATTGTAAGCCGCCCTGAGTCCCCTCAGGGAAAAGGGCGGCCTATAAATGTTCAAATAAATAAAATAAATAAAATATGTACTGGCTTAATATAAGGAATTTGGATAGAAATTGAAAATAATGATTTGGAGGGGGAAAAAGGTTTAGAAATTTAAATAATTAATTTTTATTTTGAATATGTTATAAAGGTATAACGTTATTGGATATATGAAAGTAGATAACAAAAAAATTAACTAAGTTTTATAATTAGTAAGTAGTAATTTAGTAATTTATAGATGGTTATGTTAAAAAAATTATGGAAAAGGGCAATAAAATATACATATATGTTGGTTTGATGAGAAGAAAATAGATATAACAGTAAAGGATTTTTTGTTAACCAATATTAATTATAACAACTAACAATGGAATGATAAGGATAAGGGTTACAGTTAATGATACATACATGTAATATCATAACAAAAGGAACGTGGACACAAATTGTAAACAGTGATTTGAGGGGAGAAAAGGGCTTAGATATTTTGTCAACTAATTTTTGTTTAGAATGTGTTATAAAGGTTTAAGGCTATTGGATGACTTTGTAATAATTGATGAAATGCCATTAGGTGGTTGTGTTTTTTAACTGTGGATTATTCTAGGCAAAAGGACATTAAAACCATTTCAGTTAAATGAGAACTATGATATGTTGAAAGTAAGACTCATCAAGGACTTTGATATTCGATATGAATGTAAGTAATGGCTCTGGAAGAGATGCACGAAAGCTCATTTTAACCAATTGACACACTTTCTACAAGGTGTAATGTAAGATGATTATTTGTGTGTGTGTTGTTTGTTTAGTAAAAATAAAAAAAGTGTTTTTTTTTTTAAAAAGGCTGTCTGAATTGCTTGGAAAGCTAATATAAATATCAAGCAGAGAATGTTGAATCTGGATGTTTTTGGTACTATCATGGCTCTGAATGTTCCTTCCTTTCTCCTTTTTAAGTCAATTTTCCACGTTAATAATTTTGATCAACGAAGAGCTACTTTTTTCTCATTTCCACATTCCATATTCTTGTGTGTGTGCATGTGAGACACTTTCCCTACTGTAAGGGTTAAGCATACACAGACACACATATAATGAACACATTCCCCAAATAGCGGGGTTATTCTTGGCTGATAGGCATGTCAATCTTCTGAGAGCTTGACATAGCAGTGTGTAGAGAACAAGACCAGGGGTCCAGTTTCTCTAATAGTCAAAGCCGTCCACAATGAAAAGATGTTTCCACAAGCCATTTGTTAGGCTAGTTGAAGCTAAGTAGATTGTTTCCCTAGATCATCTCCAGGCTTATCCCTAAGGCATCCTGGATTGTCCACCTGGACATTTTTATGTTGGGTGAAGAAGAAAACCTCTTCTAGGCTGCAACAACTAACAATGGTCCTAAACTGGGGATAACATACATACATACATACATACATACATACATTCATTCATTCATTCATTCATTCATTCATTCATTCATTCATTCATTACATTTATTACATTTATTTATTTATTACATTTATTTATTTATTACATTTATTTATTTATTACATTCATTTATTTATTACATTTATTTATTTATTAAATTTATAGGCCACCCAATCCCCAAGGACTCTGGGCGGCTTACAAAGAAGGAAGAAAAAAAAGAAAATAAAAAATAAAAAGAATAGTTTAAAATTCACAACACACATTCGTTCTAATCGGGGCTGGACCTTAACACTAAGGTCAACAGCCCCAGGCCTGCTGGAACAGCCAGGTTTTAACAGCTTTCCTGAAGGCCATGAGAGTGGGTAAGGTCCAGATCTCTGGGGGTAGCTGATTCCACAGGGTCGGAGCAGCCACAGAGAAGGCTCTCCTCGGGGGGCCTGCCAGGCAACACTGTCTGGCTGACGGCATCCGAAGGAGGCCCAATCTGTGGGATCTTATCGGCTGTTGGGAAGTGTGTGGCAGTAGGCGGTCTCGCAGATACGCTAGTCCTAAGCCATGTAGGGCTTTAAAGGTAATAACCAACACTTTGAATTGCATCCGGAGACCAATTGGTAGCCAGTGCAGCTCGCGGAGGACAGTTGTAACGTGGGTGTATCTCAGTACACCCAATATCGCTTGCGCGGCTGCATTCTGGACTAGCTGTAGTCTCCAAACGCTTTTCAAGGGTAGCCCCATGTAGAGCGCATTGCAATAATCCAGCCTTGAGGTGACAAGGGCGTGAGTGACCGTTTGAAGTGCCCCCCGGTCCAAATAGGGCCGCAATTGGTGTACCAGGCGAACCTGGGCAAAGGCCCCCCTGGTCACAGCCGACAGATGGTGAAAGATTCTCATGAAACATGGAGGAAACATCACCAGACGTTCCTCAAATACAGATGGTGAAAGATTCTCATGTTGCTACAAGCATGATACGGACTCCAATAAAAGTTTTTGCTGAGAGCATTTCTACACATTTCAAATCAGAAATTAGGCAAACAACCCATTATATTAGAGAATGCTGTTTTATGTAACCAATGTGCAAAAAAGTATACATGAGAAATGAACATCATTATTTTCACGTGGACTACTTTTTATTTTATTTTTGTATTAATTGATTAAAAGTTTTAATTACAATGGTAGAAGTTAGTACAAACTAAAAAAGAAAAAAAATGCAAGAAAGCAAGGGAAAAAACCTTCCTAAGAAAGTAACTTCCCATCCTCATTGCAAATATAAACAATTTCACAATATCTTCATCTCCTCTTAATTAACAGATATAAAGCACTTCATAGCATTACTCATTTCTTAACTGAAGGCAAATACAATAAGTAATGTTTTCTCTAATCCAAGGGTCAGCAAAAAGTCCAAACAGAAGTCTAAAATAGTAACATTAATTAACATATATAAAGCTCCACATTACACAGATCAGCTCACAAAAAGTCTTTGCAGTACAAAGCCAGTTTTAATAAAATCAATTAGGATACTTACAGTAATTATAGGGGGAAAGGCGTAAACACCACATTAGCTGTAAGCAAATCCAATACACAATATTTTTCCAGTCCAGATAACAGCAAATCCACAATACAGCACCCAAAATAATGTCCCATTTAAACCTGGTCAAATAAACTGACCTTTTTATTCCTTGTTTTTGTGTTAAACAATCTTGCCCTTTAATCCTTTCAGCTGATTGTTGATTCTTGCTTCACATTTCTTGAAGAAGCATCTTCTTTTGTATGTCTAGATAAAAAATTCTAGTTGCTGTCTGAGATTGTAATTTTCATTCCTTCTGAATTTGTAAAGTCTCATCCATTTTTTAATACCCAATGCCAAATTCTTTTTAGAATTCTCATTCAGGTTGATCTCAACTGGACTTTGTTACATATCCTTTGTTCCTTAAAAATATATCTGAATGCCATTATAAGTTACTAAACTCCAATATCAAATCAGTTTTCTTTTCCACAAAAACACATGTATTCTTTAAAATTAATTTCAAAGTCTTCCTATTCAAAATCCAAACATTTTCTGAGCCCTTCATTTGCATGCAACTTTCTATAGCCAAACATTGCCTTGCTTTTTCACTAATTATTTTGAATTCTTAAAACTTATAAAGCAGTGGTGGGTTTCAAAAAATTTTGGAACCTACTCTGTGGGTGTGGCCTCCTTTGTGAGAGCCAAGGTGGCGCAGTGGTTAAATGCAGCACTGCAGGCTACTTCAGCTGACTGCAGTTCTGCAGTTCAGCTGTTCAAATCTCACCGGCTCAGGGTTGACTCAGCCTTCCATCCTTCCAAGGGGGGTAAAATGAGGACCCGGATTGTTGTTGGGGGCAGGGCCGGATTTTCCTATAGGATAACTAGGCTTCAGCCTAGGGCCTCAAGATCAAGAGGGGCCTACATTCAAATTGTAATGATGTATTTTATTGTCTCTCATGTAATTTACAAACTTAAAAATGGGAGGTGAAAGGGCTTCATAAGTGGAATAGCCTAGGGCCTCTTTTCATCTAAATCCGGCCCTGGTTGGGGGCAATATGCTGACTCTGTAAACCACTTAGAGAGGGCTGAAAGCCCTATGAAGTGGTATATAAGTCTAACTTCTATTGCTATTGCTATTGCTATTGTGGGAGTGGCTTGCTGGCCATGTGACCTGGTGGGAGTGGCTTGCCGGCCATGTGTTTTCTTTCTTTCTTTCTTTCTTTCTTTCTTTCTTTCTTTCTTTCTTTCTTTCTTTCTCTCTCTCTCTCTCTCTCTCTCCTTCCTTTTGTCTCTCTGTCCCTTTTTTCTTTTTTTCTTTCATCTCTCTCTCTCTCACTCTTTTTCTTTCTTTTTTCTTTATTTATTTATTTCTTCCTTTCTTTCTCTTTCTCTCTCTCTCTGTGTCAGTCTGTCTGTCTGTCTGTCTGTCTGTGTGCATGTGTGTGTGTGTGTCAGTGGTGGATTTCAAAAATTTTTGGAAGCTCTTCTGTAGGTGTGGCCTGCTTTCTGGGTCCACTGGTGGAATCTCTTCTAACCGGTTCGGTAGATTTGACGAACTGGTTCTACCGAATAGGTGCAAACTGGTAGGAACCCACCTCTGTTATAAAGATAGAGTTTTATTTTCTTATATCAAACATTGAAGGTGCTCACCTAGTGTTTAAACTTCTTTAAAGCAATTTCCAAAAGTGGTTAGCAAAGGAAGTGTGAACTTAACATCCTTTGAAAAGAGACTGTTTGCAACTGGAGCAATTATGGCAAACTCGATTGATTCCTAGGGCTATCCCACCCTTCAGGGACTGCTGCCTTGCAGTTTCCTCATGAGGAGAAATCATGTGGATCACAATGTGAATTATCTGATAACCTTTATTTCTCCAAAGAGGTTCAAAGGAACCACACTTCTCATCAACTCACTGCCCTTGACAACAAACATTGCTTCTGTTTTTGCAAAGCTATTTTCAGTTTTTCCCCAGAAGTTAGCAATAGCAATACCTGTACAGCCCTCTGTAAGTGGTTTACAGAGTCAGCAATTTGCCCCTTATATGATTTGAGTCCTCATTTTACTAACCTTCGCAGCAGTGGTCGGTTTCAAAAATTTTTAGAACCTCTTCTGTAGGTGTGGCCTGTTTTGTGGGAGTGGCTTGCCAGCCATGTGACCGGATGGGCTTGCCAGGCATGTGACTGGGTGGGCATGGCCAACTTGTAAAATGTGGTGAAACTCACTTAACAATGCTCTTGCTTAGCAACCAAAACTCTGGCATTTGAAGCATGCAAGTCTTAAAGCTGTCAAGTTACAAGAACCTTGCACCCCTAACCCTTTAGGGAAAAAAAACCCCAGGGGTGTTCAAACTTGACAGCTTTCAGACTTGTGGACTTCAACTCCCAGAATTCCTCCTCTCGCTCTTCATCTTGATGATGTGCGGACGGGCAGGGGGAGGGAGCTGGAACCGGTTCTACAAAGCACTGTAGATTTGTGGAACCTCTTCTATAGAAGAGGTTAGAACTGGCAGGAACCCACCCCTGCTTCGAAGGATGGAAAGCTGATTCAATTTTGAGCCGGTGAGAATTGAACTGGTGAGTTAACCTGCAATTCAGCATTCTAACCACTGTTCCACCAGAGCTCTTGAAAGCTACACATTAACATGGAGACAGAAGAAGGTACAACTGAGAACCAGGCTGTTTTAGATATGAATTTAAAAATGATAATTGACCAGAATGACATGGGAAAAGATCTTACATAGGACTTACAAATGAAAGTGGCTGATGTCTTAATTAAAAGGGACACACAAATAATAAATCAGAGGAGTGACTTTGACAATTTTCTTAGCCTGGATTAAAAGAGGAGGAGGAGGAGGAGGAGGAGGAGGAGGAGGAGGAGGAGGAGGAGGAGGAGGAGGAGGAGAAGAAGAAGAAGAAAAGAAGAAGAAGAAGAAGAAGAAGAAGAAGAAGAAGAAGAAGAAGAAGAAGAAGAAGAAGAAGAAGAAGAACAACAACAACAACAACAACAACACGCAGCAGCTGCTCAAGGACAGGGAATTCCTGAGAAAGGAAAAGAAAAAAAGAAAAATAGTCACCTTTTGGGACACTATTTAAAGGGAATAGACATCCAGATTTTTAAAAGCAAAAAGGAGGAATACGAAGTTGATTTATTTGATGAAGGCTAAGAAATATATAAAATATTTTTCTAGCAGCTTTCAATGGGATTTTCCCTACCAAAACTGAGTGATCCCACTATTTATAGGGATTCAATATAATGATTTTTAATTTGTTGATAAGTCTTAATGGACTTTTCCTGACTAAGTTAAAATGACAAGGCTTTAAAGATTTTTTTTTTATAAATAAGATATGAGAAGAAGACTTTTTTATTGCATCGTTCAATAAAATGATAAGATATTATGTATGTCAGGGCTGCTTCGCTCAGTAACCAAGAAAGAAACCACTCAACTCCATTTTGCAGAATTAAGAGTACTTTTACTGGCCATGAGTAGATAGCAGCTAGGCAAAGCAAGATCTGAGGCAAAAGCGCGCGTAATCATAGATATCAATATGTGACCCAATCCCCTCCCCTTGGTAACCCCCTCCCATAGTCCAATCCAAACACCCCACAGGTATCATGTGGGAGACATCTTCAAAAATCATCATCAGGTTGGTATGCCGGACAGTTGGCCTTGGCAGCAATCTCTCTCTCTCCGCCACATGTGCAGTAGATAGTGAGAACAACTCCCTTATTACAGTCTCTCCTGCACAGAATACTTCCTTCATCCAATTACCATGCCCCCTCTCCCCGTTCCAATGGCAGCCGAAAAGCAAGCAGCAAAACAGCGGCTGACAATGTAGAAATAAAAGGAAAGGAATATGGAAATGATTTATTTGATTTATATATACAGTGTGTGTGTTTGTGTGTGTGTTTAATGTTGTTATTTCTGGTAACTCTAAATAAACTTCTTTTAATTAATACTGAAACATTCCCCACCCGAATGATGAATGAATGTTGTATTCTATTTTTACTTATGTATTGTCTCATGTCTTGTCTTGTATTCCCCTCCCCACAAATTGTAAGCCGCCCTGAGTCCCCTCAGGGAAAAGGGTGGCCTATAAATAATAAACAAATTCTAATAAATAATAATAAACAAATATAATACTTTGTAATTTGTTTACAGATAAGCGATGACATATAGGAAGAAGACATACTTGGTTGAAGTGTTAGAGAAAGTGGTAATTTACTGAAATTGTGCTTCTCTTGAGGGAGAAAGTCATTCCTTTATTCATTTTTTATTTTTTTTATTCTATTTGTCATGATTTCCCCTTTCTTTTCTCTGCAATTATCATTTCTTTTACTTTTTTTAGTTTCTAATGTTTTTTTATAGTCTATGTAAAAATGTACTAGACTTGTATTTTTAAACATACACACATATCTGTTGTGGCCCAGCAGGATCTGTTTGAGCTGCTAATGGACTCGGATAGCGAGGAACCCCGTGAGTGTGCTATGGAAGATGTGGAGGACCCTGGGCAGGGTTCAGACTCAGAGCAGGGACCAGAGAGGCTGGTTGGCCACCAGGAGGTGCCTGAGACACGATGCAGTGGGGAAGATCAAAGGCAGTTTGTCCCTGACACCAGACAGAGAAGGGCAGAGAAATGGAAGCAGCAGCTGCCGAGGCAGACTCATAAGAAATAATCAAGCCCAGGTAGTTGTGGCTTGGCCCCTCCCAAGAGAGTATATAAGTGAGAACTTGGGAGGGGTCCTTTTGCAGGACACAACCATTCATAACAGTCTTGAGGAACTCTTGTCTCATCTGTTGTGTATTTCCATTCTGTTTGGTTTGGGTTGCTCCCAACCCTTCTGGCATGAGAGTGTTGTATGGGCTTTCAGCCAACAGAGTTGTAATTCCTGTGATTAAAGAGTGGCAAATAGCCAAGCCTGTGTCTGCATTACTCACAGGCTGGAGGCGGGGTCAGAACACATATCTATGTACCGGTACCTAAATATGTATATGCATAGGTAGATAGAAAGTGAAGAAGAAATGGGTTGGGGAAAATATTAGAAAAAGGTTTCAATAACATAATCAAATGGATATACCTGTCCATTGCTGTACTCAAAATCATAAGCCATAATAATTGTGATACTTTTTTAATGAGCCTTAAGTTGCAATTGATTAACATCACTCTTGGGAAATCATCATATAGAGTTTTATAAATCAGAGCGCTGCCTTGTTAAATAGAAAGTGGAGGTAGCAGCAGAAGCTGGGGAGAAAGATGGAAAGAAACCACACTCAAATTAATATGTTTAATTTGTTCATAGTTTCCAAAGAAATTAGTTTCCAATAGATATTCCAAACTAAAACAAAGGACTGGTGGAACAGGGCAAGCTCAAGGACCCAAGGAAATTAATTACAAACACTCACCTGGTATTTCCATGTCATATCTGAAATAGAACATCAACACTTTGCCTTTTAAATATAATGTGAATTTAATTTCATCTTACCTGAATCAGCTATGAACTAAGTACAGTGACCTTAAAGACTTGACTTGACAAGATGGGTGATCATATAAATGAAATAAATAAATAATGTATATATACACATGCATACATATGTGTTCTGACCCCCTCCTCCTTCCAGTAACGAAAGCCGAGACAAGCGTAAAATGGAATGTCCTTTAATAACAAGACCAGAATCTCGGTGGCTGAAAGCCAAATAAACAAACAGATAAGGACCTTGTCAGCAAGTCCGACAAACAATGGCAGCAATGCAAACAAACTCTGGCAGCAATCCAGCCTGCCAAGTTCGTTTCTCTTTAGTCCAAGCGTTGACTTCTGCAAGAAGGGCGTGGCACAATCAGTCTCTTTTATAGTCTGGAGAGGAGCTTAATGACCATCAGCTGTGCATAATTACCTCCTGTAATTACGTAGTTGTTCTTGACACCGAGTAGCCCTTCGAAGGTGTGCATCCCGGAACAACTCACTGTTGGTTTCTGGATCACTCTCTCTTGTCTCCTCCCCACTGATTCAAGGCTCAGGCACCACCTGGTGGCCAAACAGCCTCTCTGCGCCCTGCTCGGAGTCGGAACCCTGTCCAGGGTCCTCCACATCCTCCAGGGCCGACTCATCGGGCCCCTCGCTGTCGGAGTCTGGTGGCAGCTCCAACGGCTCCTGCCGGGCCATAACACATATGCATGATTGATAGGAAATCATTAGGATATGTTATGGCTGTATGTTACAGTGGACAATTAGAAAAAAACATTCCAGAAGAAGAGAAAGTGAATCATTTTCATATTGTTTCCAAGCAAAGTGCTTGGATGTGCCCATGAATTCACCAGTCATTGAATTTGTCTCGAAGATTTTATTTTTAGATATTTGCCTCAGCAGCATAACATTTGCAAAATATATGTAATATGTAGCAAGCTGGCATTAAAATATACCCATTTCAATATCACCTAGACTTAATCAAACCCAAATGGTCCAGATACCAGATGTTTTGCTAATTTATCTTATTTTATGCTTCATGTTATACAGTCTCTTAGCCTCAGCCAATCAGGCATGATTCAATTCCACTTGGAGATTCAAGATTCAAAGAGAGAATGAATCAATTTGACCATGCAACTCCAAACCTCAGAACTGATTCGATTCAAGACTTTGAGATCTGGTTTTATAGATAGATAGATAGATAGATAGATAGATAGATAGATAGATAGATAGAGAGAGAGAGAGAGAGAGAGAGAGAGAGAGAGAGAGAGAGAGAGAGAGAGAGAGAGAGAGAGAGAGAGAGAGAGAGAGAATATAGATAGATATAGATATAGATATAGATATAGATATAGATATAGATATAGATATAGATATAGATATAGATATAGATATAGATATAGATATAGATATAGATATAGATATAGATATAGATATAGATATAGATATAGATATAGATATAGATATAGATATAGATATAGATATAGATATAGATATAGATATAGATGATATAGATATAGATATAGATATAGATATAGATATAGATATAGATATAGATATAGAGATAGAGATAGAGATAGAGATAGAGATAGAGATAGAGATAGAGATAGAGATAGAGATAGAGATAGAGATAGAGATAGAGATAGAGATAGAGATAGAGATATAGATATAGATATAGATAGATAGATAGATAGATAGATAGATAGATAGATAGATAGATAGATAGATAGATAGATAGATAGAGATAGAGATAGAGATAGAGATAGAGATAGAGATAGAGATAGAGATAGGTGGGTGGGTGGGTGGGTGGGTGGGTAGGTAGGTAGGTAGGTAGGTAGGTAGGTAGGTAGGTAGGTAGGTAGATAGATAGATAGATAGATAGATAGATAGATAGATAGATAGATAGATAGATAGATAGATAGATAGATAGATAGATAGATAGATAGATGATAGATAGATAGATAGATAGATAGATAGATAGATAGATAGATAGATAGATAGATAGATAGATAGATAGATAGATATAAGCATGCTTGGTGTAAAATTGGATTTTCATTACACTTGGTGGCAAACTAGTCCAAACGTACCAAAACTGATTTATATTGTTCTTATTGTCAGCAAAGAATATTGCATATGTCCAAGATATGATTACAGTTTGCAACAAAGTCCATGCCTTCTCAATCTTAATAAAAAGTATTCTGCAAAATGTCTGCCAGCCAAACCATGATGGTTTTCAGATTTCAATAAATATGATCCTTTCTGATGATGACCATGGCACCCAGAAGATTGGTTTTGGTTTTGGTTTTATTAACACTTATAGGCCGCCCTATTCCCTGAGGGGACTCAGGGCGGCTCACATAAAATAAAGGGAAGGGATATACAAACAATAACAGATACAAAACATAAACTAAAATAATGAGCAACATTCATTCATCATTCGGGTGGGGGCAATTATCTTTGTCCCCAGGCCTGATGGGCTAGCCAGGTCTTAAGGGCTGTGCGGAAGGCCTGGACGGTGGTGATCTCAAAAACAGAACGTAAAAGTAATAAATTTCTAAGGCCATGACTTAATGAATGAAAAAGAAGGCATGTTCTCTGTCTGTGAAACTAAAGAGACAGGAGAAGGATGTAAGAGAGCTGAATGGAAGAGCTTGCGCAGTGCAGCAGATGAAGAGTAGGAAAAGAAAAGCATAAATTTAATTGTTAATGAACTGTATTTGGAAGATAGGGACTGGAGTAATTTTGTTAGTTTTGGTTAGCATTTATGAAAGTAAGAATCCAGGAATGGAGTCTATCAAACACAGTGAAGCCACTGGATTCTATTGCTTGATCCCAGGTGCAAGGAGTTTCCCCCACTTGCAGTTATGGCAAGTGATGACTCTTAGCTCTGAAAAATGGTAGGAATTGAAGTCTCCTGACCATAGGAACAAAGCGTGACCCGACAAAAGTGCACACGACAAAAGCGTGCTGTCAAAACCATGTCGCGATGTCATCAATGCGGCGACAACAGCGCGGCGACAACAGCGCGGAGACAGAAGGGCGCTTTACAACAGTGCGTCGACAGAAAGCCGATTTAACAAGGTAAGGGTTAGGGTTAGGGTTAGGGTTAGGGTTAGGGTTAGGGTTAGGGTTAGGGTTAGGGTTAGGGTTAGGGTTAGGGTTAGGGTTAGGGTTAGGGTTAGGGTTAGGGTTAGGGTTAGGGTTAGGGTTAGGGTTAGGGTTAGGGTTAGGGTTAGGGTTAGGGTTAGGGTTAGGGTTAGGGTTAGGGTTAGAATTAGAATAGAATTAGAATAAGTTTATTTATAGGCCGCCCTTTTCCCTGAGGGGACTCAGGGCGGCTAACAACTTATATGGGAGGGGATACATACAATGACATATAACATAACATGTAATTAGGGTTAGGGTTAGGGTTAGGGTTAGGGTTAGGGTTAGGGTTAGGGTTAGGGTTAGGGTTAGGTTTACGGTTAGGTTTACGGTTAAGTTTAGGTTTAGGGTTAGCGTTAGCGTTACGTTTAGGGTTAGGGTTAGGGTTAGGGTTAGGGTTAGGGTTAGGGTTAGGGTTAGGGTTAGGGTTAGGGTTAGGGTTAGGGTTAGGGTTAGGGTTAGGGTTAGGGTTAGGGTTAGGGTTAGGGTTACAGCGCGCTTCTGTCGCCGCACTGTTGTCTGCGGGATTCAGTGCTCATTCGTCGGAGCGCTTTAGAACACGTGGTTTTGTCACCGCGTTTTAATCGGGTGCGGTTTTGTCGTTCGCCCTTTTGTCAGTGAACCAAACAAAGTGCTCTTCAGTGGCAAAAGAGACCTGCCATTTTCTTGGCAATCACCACCACAGCCTTAACATCAGCCAGGTGCTGTTAAGCGTATTGCTGAAAGGGGATATGAACTATAGTCAAAGATGCTGTATGGACCCATCAATAGGCATCTATTTTCTGGTGTGCCATAAATGTCAACTTCCATAGACTCACTCACTTATTCAGGGCTCCGCTGAAGGTTAAAAGGCCTAGGAGTTATTTTATAAGCCTGGCTTGACAACTTATTATTGCCTCTGACCACACACGCTAATATAAAGTTGGAACTTTGCAATAAAGGAAGAAAATAGGTTGCCTGCCTTTAAGTCGATATTTTGCACCACTGACACAAAATAACATTTCTTGATGTTTGAATGAAGCAGCTTTCAAAAAAAAAAAAAGCTTCCGCAAAAGACTTCCGCAGCAGAGATGTTTCTTCCTTTATAAACTTGCTTCCCTACCTCATTCCAACCGTCAGATTTGCAACCTGCATTATGATTTTATGATGCACAAAGTGGAAAAACTTTCCAAAATGTCAAATTTTGAGAAAGATTACTATGAATAATGTATCTTGATACAGCTTTGCCAAACTGTTTCGTAACACATACATTTGTAATTTCCTAGCCCTGAATTTGCTGAGAAGTGACACTAATGTGCTCATGTTGCTTGCATTTGTTTACAAATGGAGGCAGTCAGGCTTGGGAGTTTCACACACAATTGTCCAGACACTAACGTGCCTTGCCTGAGAGCATTAGTAAGAAAGGGAGGGAAAAGAACTATGTTGGGTTAAAAATTCATAAAGAACATTGCTTTTTATTTCGAAAGTCAAAGGAGCCAAAGCTTCTTTGTGGTGCCCAGGGAAACAGGAAGTTCAAATATTGTGAGCAGGTCAGAGAAAGCGATTCCAGACTGAAATTTATTCATATTCAATGTTTATAGTCTGCTGGATGAAACAGCTTGGGATAAATGCCCTCTGGGTGTGATAATATTGTTAGTATTTATTATTTATTAATATGGGAAGGTTATATAGTTCCTAAAATATTAAAAGTGGAAAAAGCAAGATAGTAACCTGTTTCTGACCCACTCCTCTGTCCAGTAACGAATGCTGAGACAAGCTTAACTGGAATGTACTTTAATAGCAAGACACCAAAACCTCGGTGGCTGAAAGCCAAGCAAAAGAAACAGGTAAGGACCTTGGCAGCAACTCAGACAGGTAGCAATAAACACAGATAAGGCTTGGCAGCAATCCAGCCTGCCAAGCTCATACAAAGTTCTCCGACATTAATGACTGCGTTGACTTCTGCAAAGAGGGCTGTGTGCACAAGTAGCATTTTATAGTCTGGAGAGGAGTCTAATGACCACAGGCTGAGTACAATCAGCTCCTGTAATTGCGTAATTGTTCCTGACGCCTAGTAGCTCTTCGATGGTGTGCATCCAGGAACAACTCACTACTGGCTTCCAGCTCACTCTCCCTTGTCTTCTCCCCACTGGTCAAAGGCTCAGGTGCCTCCTGGTGGCCAACCAGCCTCTCTGCACCCTGCTCGGAGTCAGAAGACTGTTCAGGGTCCTCCACATCCTCCAGAGCCAACTCAGAGGGCCCCTCACTGTCTGCATGTTTGCATTGCCTAGGTTTGTAAGAATTACTGTCAGAGTGCTTATCTCGTTGTTTATATTGGGCTTGCAGCCAACGAGAGTCTGGACTGATTAAAAGTATTCTTATTTACGGTTGCTTGTGGCTTTCATTTCTGGACGGAGAAGGGGGGTCAGAACACTTCTCTATAAAACCCCATCCTGCAACAGGAAGCTAACACAAAAAGATATCAGATAAAGCATTTTTCTCTATGTAAACTTTACAGCAGTTTGGTGGCTCTGAGGCATACATGTCCAACTACTACATGTATGCCTGAAATAGCAATAGCAATAGCAGTAGACTTATATACCGCTTCATAGGCCTTTCAGGCCTCTCTAAGCGGTTTACAGAGAGTCAGCATATTGCCCCCAACAATCTGGGTCCTCATTTTACCCACCTCGGAAGGATGGAAGGCTGAGTCAACCCTGAGCCGGTGAGATTTGAACCGCTGACCTGCTGATCTAGCAGTAGCCTGCAGTGCTGCATTTAACCACTGCGCCACCTTGGCTCTGATGATACATTCCATCTCAGGATTTTGCCATAGCTGTAAAAAATAGTCAAATTATTATCAATGTGATTTATTTATTCATTCCTCCATAGATTGAAGCAAATTGCTTGCAAAGAAATATGGAGAAACTGGAATATTTGTTTCTGTGGCTTTACCCCAGAAGAAAAACACTAGGTAAATCCAGGAGAGTATCCATTTCAACCCAGAATTCATACCCATTTGAAACAAAATCACTGGATCAGCCTTTAATGGCACAAGTAAATTAAGTTGATTAGATCCTGCTTGTATAATATTTAATTTGAATATTGGCAAAATTCCTAATCAGTCTTCTTATGCCCTATGTAACAGGCCTTTTAATCAGTGTTCTGATCAATATGTTTTTTTTTAAAGAAAACAATTTTATTAGATTTGCTTTCTGTCAAACAGAAATGTTTTTACTAGATTTGTCTCTATGTAAGAATCAATTCTAAAATTAAACCCTGTTGAGATGCTAGAGAAAAAAGTGTTCATAATATGATGAGCATGAAGAACTTCTAATATTATTCAGTCACACCCTCCCCTACCCAAAATTTCAGGTTTATGTTTAAATAGATGATCAATTTAAAGCTTAATTTCAAATAATACTAAGTTACTAAGATTTTTTTTTATCCCTTCAAGTCACTGTTGAGTCTAGTAACTGCCTGGACAATCCTATGCAATATTCAGAAGTAGTTTCCCTTGCCTGCTTCCCAGGGTTAAAAGCGAGTGTTTGGCCCAAGGTCACCCTGCATGGCATCGGACCTGGGTACCTGAGAGACTGCCTCCTGCCGATTACCTCTCTCAGACCAATTAGATCGCACAGGTTGCGTCTCCTCTGGATTCCATCTGCCAGCCAATGCCGGCTGGCGACCCCCCAGGGGAGGGCCTTCTCTGTTGCAGCTCCAGCCCTCTGGAATGACCTCCCTGTTGAAATCCGGACCCTTACTACCCTCCCGGCCTTCCGTAAAGCTACTTAAGTTCTGGCTGTTCCAGCAGGCCTGGGGCTGTTGAAGTATCCAGCCCCACTTTAATTGTGAATGTTGTTGTATTTTAAATTTTGTATTGTCTTATTTATTCCCCTTCCCCTTTTATTGTAAACTGCCCGGAGTCCTTCGGGAGTGGGCGGCATACAAAACCAATAAACTCAAACTCAACTCAACTCAACCTAGCTTCATGCCTAAGGCAGGACTACAACTCATAATCGCCCAATTTCTAACCTAGTGCATTAACCACTACACCAAACTGGCTCTCTTCTCTACTAAGATACTAAGCACTTTAATTCTTTGCAAAAAAAACCCAAAACCCTACATTACCAGAATTAACCCCAGAACACCTGAAAAAAATCGGATTGTTGGCTGATAATTAGGGAATGAATATTGCAAAAAGGGGAGATTATAGGAATGACCTTAGTCTTTAAGCATAAAAAGGAAATTTCTAAAATACTCCCCCATCTTCTGTAAAATGTAAAAGGGGCAGAAATTAATTTTAGAGAAATGCTACCAAGCCTGGTGGTGGAATATTGTCATGTGAATAAAGCAGTGGTGGGATTCAAATAATTTACCAACCATTCCTCTGCCCTAATGACCAGCTGGGTAGGCGGAGCTCGGTGGTCAAGTGATCATGTGGGCGTGACCAAGTCAATGTCACTCAAGTCGATGGCCTTAGTTGTTACAATGGTAATAAGGGTTAACTGGGGAGGCAGTTTCTGTAAGCAGGGCAATAAAGATTAGGCTAGAAACAACAGCAGAATGTTTCCTTCCTGCCTTCCTTACAGGATTAGCCCTGTAAAGTGGGGAAAAAAAGATTTCTTCCAAAAACCAGTTCTCCGAACTGCTTAGAAAGTTACCAACTGGTTCTCCCGAATAGGTGCAAACTGGCTGAATCCCACCACTGATGTAGAGGCATACAAATACAAACCCCAAATCAGGCAGGATTTGAAAAAGTTGAGAGAAACAACAAGGAACATACAAGAGATGAATTGTTTTTTCAAGTAGCATTTGAAAAGAGATTCATTTAAACATTCAACCATCTCCTATTCCTTGACTAGTCAAAAAGATACATGGATCAACTCTGAACTGCTTAGAAAGTTACCAACCGGTTCTCCCGAATAGGTGCGAACTGGCTGAATCCCACCATTGGAATAAAGGATCTAAGCAGAAATCCATGACATCAGCTTCATATTGGTCCATGTTTTTCTAACTAGGAAATAAAATATAGAGAGAATAACTTACTGAAGAAAACAAAGATACAGAATTCTGATCTAAATGAATTGTCAATATTTTTTTAAAAATACTTCAAGTTATAACTGTAAATTTTGACATTATTTTTACAGAGGATAAAGATTAAGACAGTGAATCAGCGTCATCCAGAACAAGGTTACCAAATCAGGGGTGAAAATATCTGGATACCCACTAGACAACATCCAAGGTACTCAGAAACCTCTTAACTTTTTTGCTGTCATCTAAAACTAGCTTTGTTAGTCATTTTCCTCCCATTGCTGGCCAACCAGATAGAAAGGGAGAGGGGGCAAAAACTTGCCAGCAACTATGTTATATTGAATAATCCTGAATAGCTCTAGCTAAATAGAGAAATTTCAAAAATGTAAACTAAATTAAATTAAGTAGTAGAGCAAAGATTAGTAAGGAAGCAAACTTTATTTTGATTTGCCTAATACTTGCCCCAAAGGTTTATTTTTTAAAAAACATGGAAGATATTTTAAAAAAAAACTGGCTGGCAATCTTTGTAGGTTATGAAATCAGAAATGAAGATTTACTTTCTCAGTAAGATATTCTCTGGGCTTCTGAACTTTGTGAGAGCTTGAGTTACCAAAGCAAATGAATGGTGACCACTTTTGCGGAGTTTTGGCTGACGATTAGCTAAGGTTTTAAAAAGAAAATAAACAAAGCCCTTATTTTTCTTTCTGTCTTATATTAGTTCTGTTAGATCAACAGAACCTTAATTCTAAAGCCCTCGTAGTGAATAATTGGCCATTCCTGCACTGGGCACACATCACATCTCCTTAATGTAATTGAGGCCGAAAAACCTGATTTGACTTAAAGAAAAAAGAAACCATGTTTTGTTGTTCAGGTCAGCCTTTTCTGGCATGTAATACATTTAACAGCTATTCCATACCTCTTTGTTTCCATTCTGTGTGCATAATAGTCCCTGTCTATACCTTCCTAAAGAGAGCCCAGACTGTTTTCTTAGGCAGGGCTTGTTTTCACTGAGTTATCTAATTATGCCTAGAGCATTTTCCCAGAGTTGTTACACTTAATTTAGAACCCACCAATGCATGAGATTAGTTCAAATGATTCTTTCAAATGGGCACTGCCTTGCTTTTGTCAACACTGAGTATTATCTGCTAGTGAGCAGCCCATTCACCTGGTTTTGCAAAGCCCCTATGGAGTTTCCTCCTCTAGATCTTCCTATAGCTACTGCACATCCTTCTCCAGGAGACTGAGAAAAAACACCAGCATTTAGCCAATGTATCCTTTATTCTCCTCCCATATTGAAATGTAATCTGTTCTCACCCAGAATCAATTTTCTTTTCCTCAGACTCACTTACATTAATGGTTGAGATCAGAGGTGGGTTCCTACCAGTTCGCACCTATTCGGTAGAATTCGTCAAATCTACCGAACCGGTTAGAAGAGGTTCCACCAGTGGACCCGGAAAGCAGGCCACACCTACAGAAGAGGTTCCAAATTTTTTTGAAACCCACCACTGGTGGGTGTGTAATGTCCTGCAGTTATCTACGCATTAATAATGATCTAGTGATATTTCCTTATACATTTTAGGGACCTTTCCTTACATAATTGGTGTTTTCTTTCATACTTTTGGATTTCTAATTTCTGTTTCCGTTAGTTGGCAATTGCTAAAACCAATCCCACGTGAAAAAGTATTCAAAGCCTTCTTGATTTTAATTGTCAATTTATTTATTCCTGCACATTGTAATATTTATTCATTTACAGATCTCTGTTTTTCCACTGTTGTGCAAACACAATTCCAGCAGCTGCTAACATGTGTAAAATTAAATATATATTACACTCCCTTTCAAATAGCCAATAAAATATTTCTGGTTTTAATTCCATATCTTGCTTTACGATTGCTTCTAACCACTAACTTCTGAATAGCTACTTGGACCGACCTAAGCACTAATTCATAATTTCATATCCGGTCACATGGGCGGCAAGCCACTCCCATCTGGTCACATGGGTGGCAAGCCACTCCTACAAAGGAGCCCACACCCACAGAGTAGATTCCAACAATTTTTGAAACCCACCACTGGTTGAGATGCAGGGTTGATCTTCACTACTCAACCCTACAGCATATTCCTCTCTGCAACCTTTTCAATATAAACTTTCCACCACTTATTTCTTCGACTTCTTCCACCCACAAACCGCGTTTTGTTTTTTTATTGATTGTAGACAGAGTTTATTTCCTGTTTAGGTTTTGATTTGCTTGGAATATTTTGTAGCCACCTCATCCTTCTGATATAGTAATCTCAGGTCAAGCACACAACATATTCAATTATATTTGGTAAGACAAACCAAGACTATATATTCACAGCTCCAATGGTAACCTGTTCTTCATAGGCAGCCTGCCACTTCTTCCTAGAGTTTTTGGAATAATGCTCCAGGAGAGAGTAGCTTATGGCACCTGTATGCTAGCTACAGACCAGGGGTGGGTTTCTCGCCCCGTTCCAACCAGTTCGGTTGGAACGGGGCCGGCGGCATCCTCGTGCACGCGTGCAGTGCACGCATGCGTACTAGCGTCTGTGCAATGCTCCAGCTGCTCCTGGAGGATCGCGCAGGTGCTGTATGCGTCCTGCGCATGCGTGGAAGCGCAGAACTCGTCAAAACCGGGTAAGGAGCGCGGGCAGGCGGGTGGCCCCTTTGCCGTTCCCGGAAGTTACTTACTTCCGGGTTCGCCGACCAACCGGTTCGCGGGGACCGCCGCGAACCGGTTGAAACCCACCCCTGCTACAGACATTTATTTAAATAGTCTGCTGACAAATTTGCAACTGTAAGCCTTCTTTGACTCTGAAGTCACAATCTTCCTCCACTGAGAGACAGAAGATAGGATTCAAAAGAGGAATTCGGAAGGAGGAGGGACTTCTTTATTGCAAAGCAGTTCTTGGAAAAGCAAAGACTTTAGAAACAGGGTTCCCGATAGCACTTGCAATTCAGGTACAATTCCCCCAATATTGAAGCCTGGTATCAGTATGGTAATGCTGACAGCAGGGGTGGGTTCCTGCCAGTTCTAACCTCTTCTATAGAAGAGGTTCCACAAATCTACAGTGCCGTTTAGAACCGGTTCCGGCTCCCTCCCCCCGCCCGTCCGCACATCATCAAGATGAAGAGGGAGAGGAGGAATTCTGGGAGTTGAAGTCCACAAGTCTTAAAGCTGTCAAGTTTGAACACCCTGGATTTTTTTTCTAAAGGGTTATGGGTGCAAGGGTCTTGTAACTTGACAGCTTTAAGACTTGCACACTTCAATGCCAGAGTTCCTGAGCCAACATGACTGGAGGAGGAATTCTGGGAGTTGAAGTTCACAAGTCTTAAAGCTGTCAAGTTTGAACACCCCTGGGGTTTTTTCCTAAAGGGTTAGGGGTTCAAGGGGCTTGTAACTTGACAGCTTTAAGACTTGCGTGCTTCAAATGCCAGAGTTTCTGAGCCAACATTTTGGTTGCTAAGCAAGAGCGTTGTTAAGTGAGTTTCACCACATTTTACAAGTTGGCCACGCCCACCCAGTCACATGGCTGGCAAGCCACTGCCACCCGGTCACATGGCTGGCAAGCCACTCCCACAAAGCAGGCCACACCTACAGAAGAGGTTCTGAAAAATGTTGAAACCCACCACTGGCTGACAGGGAAAGTAAAGATAGACACGTCAAAAATCTTTTATTTTTTCACTCACTTCCTATCCTCTGTGCCTCTATTCCTTGGTTTGTTTCTTCAGTGTGTGTACAATTTAATGCTTTGATGTGCAGACCTCAGCATCATATAGCTTGGAATAACTAGTCTATGTATTAATTATTTTTATCCCTCTTTTATTTTGGGTCAAGTCAAGGGAGAATACATATCAATGCCATCATTTCCTATTTTCCCCACAACAAGAGTATAGTGAAAAAAGAGAGAAAGAGAGCCTTGCCCAAAGTCACACATACAACTTTGTTGTGGCCCAGCAGGAGCCGTTGGAGCTGCCACCAGACTCCGACAGCGAGGGGCCCTATGAGTCGACCCTGGATGATGTGGAGGACCCTGGACAGGGTTCTGACTCCGAGCAAGGCTCAGAGAGACTGGTTGGCCACCAGGTGGCGCCTGAGCCTTGGATCAGTGGGGCGGAGACAAGGGAGAGTGATCCAGCAACCAACAGTGAGTTGTTCCTGGATGCACGCCATCGAAGAGCTACTTGGCATCAAGAACAACTACGTAATTACAGGAGGTAATTATGCTCAGCTGATGGTCATTAGGCTCCTCTCCAGACTGTAAAACAGACTGCTTGTGCCACGCCCTTCTTGCAGAAATCAATGCTTTGACTAAAGAGAAACAAACTTGGCAGGCTGGATTGCTGCCAGAGTTTGTCTGAATTGCTGCCAAAGTTTGTCGGCCCTGCTGCAAAGGTCCTTATCTGTTTGTTTACTTGGCTTTCAGCCACCGAGAATCTGATCTTGTTATTAAAGGACATTCTCATTAAGCGTGTTTCGGCTTTCGTTACTGGATGGAGGAGGGGGTCAGAACACAACTTTATGTAGGCGACACACTTGTTTAGCAGTTTTTTTGTTTTTGTTTTGTTAATTGGCAGTATTGATTTGAAACATCTAAGTACTCCCTTTTTGCAAAATGTGTTGTTTGTAGCACACCAATACCTTCATGTGGTTTGTCAGGAGGGGATTGTATTTGCTGTTGTATGAAACAGCTGTTTTATCATAATCTGAACAGCTCTTTAGCTTGTATTATTTGCATACAAATAAAAAATAAACAATAACTTTTCTTTTTAAACAAAGTTTGATTTTTTTTCATCTCTGATGAGATTGTCCTATTTGCCAAGGAGGGAAAGACAAGATTAATAATTATAATAATTTAGTCCATTGCTTCTATTGTATTAGCTGTCTGTTGTAGTACAGAAAGAAGCAGAAATAGAACCAGCAGTAATATCACTATTTATTGTTACATCCCCATCATTATACCAATAATAATAGTGCAATCACTCCTCATTCCATAGCCCCAAATGCTCTTTGAAAATGGTTTTTTCAAAGATTATTTTCAGTTTTTTGTTAAGAGTATGGGCACACAGAAAACAATGTGGCTGAAATATAGTCTGGCCCCCCTCATCCCACACTAACACACTCCGAGCCAAAGATAAGTTACGGCATTTAATTAACAGACAGACAGGTCCTTGGCAGCAAACTGGCACAGATAAGCCGGGGCAGCAATCCAGCCTGCCAAGCTCACAATAATGTTCTCCAACATTAGTTCCTGCGTTGACTTCTGCAAGAGGGGCATGTGCACAAGCAGTCCTTTTATAGTCTGGAGAGGCGCCTAATGACCACCAGCTGAGTGCAATTACCTCCTGTAACTGCGCAACTGTTCCTGACACCTATTAGCTCTTCAGTGCCGGGCAGCCAGGAACAACTCACTGCTGACCTCAGGCTCATACTCCCTTGTCTCCTCCCCACTGGTCCAAGGCTCAGGTGCCTCCTAGTGGCCAACCAGCCTCTCTGTGCCCTGCTTGAAGTCGGAACCCTGTCCAGGGTCCTCCACATCCTCCAGAGCCGACTCATAGGGCCCCTCGCTGTCGGAGTTTGGTGGCAGCTCCAACAGCTCCTGCTGGGCCACAACAGTATACTATTTAAATAAATAGCACAACAATTGTTCAACACAGCAAAGGAAAACAACTCTACGTGCCTAGAGCAGAGTAGTGGGCTAAACTGCCCAGTCAGCCTTAAATACTAGAGGTTTGAAGCTGGAGCAAATTTGTTTTCTACTGTCCCTTCTTGTACATATTTATTCTATTTTTTCTAAAGCCTCTAGTCTCTCACATGAAGAGAAGTAAAATACCTCACTTAAGTGACACATTATTGTATGGAAGGAAACTTTGATGATATCTGTAGTCCTTGATGCTGGATGGCTTGATCGTCATCAATCATATCTTTCCATCCTTACCTAGATTCAGACTTCTATTTGGAAGACACTGAATTGTTCTGACCCCCTCCTCCGTCTAGTAATGAATGCTGAGACAAGCTTAACTAGAATGTACTTTAACAGCAAGACACCAAAACCTCGGTGGCTGAAAGCCAAGCATAACAAACAGATAAGGACCTTGGCAGCAACTCAGACAAACCTTGGCAGCAATAAACACAGATAAGGCTTGGCAGCAATCCAGCCTGCCAAGCTTACAGTAATGTCCTGTGACATTCAATGCTGTGTTGACTTCTGCAAAGAGGTGTGTGTGCACCAGTAGCTTTTTATAGTCTGGAGAGGAGCCTAATGACCACCAGCTGAGTGCAATTACCTCCTGTACTTCCTGACGCCTCTTCCTGACGCCTATTAGCTCTTCGATGGCGTGCATCCAGGAACAACTCACTACTGACCTCCGGCTCACTCTCCCTTGTCTCCTCCCCACTGGTCCAAGGGTCAGGTGCCTCCTGGTGGCCAACCAGCCTCTCTGCGCCCTGCTTGGAGTTGGAACCCTGTCCAGAATCCTCCACATCCTCCAGAGCTGAGTCAGAGGGCCCCTCACTGTCTGAGTCTGGTGGCAGCTCCAACAGCACCTGCTGGGCCACAACACTGAACCTAAAATTTTTGGAGCTATCAAGTTGCATCTCACAGCTAAAAATAAAAAAGGAAAAGCATACAAGTGTAGTAGTATAGTATATACATAACGTGAAAATGGGGAGAGTGATATTTTTGTTTCTCTATTTAGCCAACTTTTAGAGGGGTCCATTTTTCCCAAGTTAAAATTTCCCGTGATGTTCAAAACTGTCTGAAACTCTACCCATAAGGTGCCCATCTGCTCAAGGAAGTCAGCACAACTTATCAAATCTATTTTTGATTCTTGCTTTGTGTTAAGTGCCCATTCCTTAAGATTCATTGGGCCTGCAAGCTTTTACTATCAGCGTATTTATTTCAGCCTCTAAATGAAATCCAATTTGATGCTATTAATATTAATGCACAAGATAATTCCGATGATGAATTAATAAAACACTTAGGCTCTCAATATGCTCTTTGCTTTTAGCATTTAATGACGGTCTTCACTGGGTGGAGGAAGAGGAGGCAGAAAGATAATCAGCTCCACCAGGAGCCTGAAAATTAGAAGCCTCTTCATTGTTTTAGCTTTCTGCTTTAATGGCAATCGATGGCATTGATTTTGGACTAGAAAAGTATTTACTACATCTTTACTGTGTGCTACAATCCCTATTTAGATTCCTGAAGTATCGCTGGGATGTTACACATGCTTAAAGTATTTTAATTGCCTGCAAGAAGCAGAGTCAGGAACTGAAATACATATGTCAAACTTTACCTTTTGTTACTTCTCCCATCAATGAAATGCTCTCATTTAAAAAAATGAGTGCCATAAAAGATGGCATTATTACACAGTAATGGTAGATACTCAAAGATCTAATTTCTCTTTGAGAAAAAAAGGATGTCTCTTCGGTACCCTCATTATTATTTTAAAAAAATTCTGCATCCTTCAGATATATTATACGAGAGCTTTGTACCAGAACCTTTCCCAGCTAGATGCATTCCCAAGTATATTGAACAAGCACAAATCACATCATCTTCAGCAAGGCATGGTGGGACTCATGGACCACACCTTTAAACAGCAGCAAGTTATGGTAACTACTTTTTCACAATTTTGCCGAGGGTCACAGGTTGTGTTTCTCTTATTCCAGAAACACCCTATTGTTGTACATTGATTCCCTCCCCCTTCTGTTTTATATAATTTACTCAATGTAAGTCATCAGAGATCTGAAACATCTATTATTCTCAGGACTATTTGCTCCAGCTCCCCAAATCCATTAATGATGTTTATCATGTTAACTCTGCCCAAGAGGTGAGACCTTGTGGCAGCAGAAGCAGCAGCAGTAGAAGCAGAGAAGCCACAGATGTTTATTCTCCTCCCATTCTGGGAATTTTGGAATTTTATCCTTCCCGCGTACAAAGGAAACGTGAATATTTTTATGAGAGGGGATTACTGACATCCTCAATATTGCTGTGACGTTGGCTCAACTATTAATATTAAATTTGTTTTCCAATGTTAGGGTTTGGAAGAAAAATGAATTATTTTTTTCAGTTAAAACAAAACAAAAGGCTTAATCCCAAGTAATTACATCTGGAGGGTGGTATATTGTGGGTCCCATTCTGCTAAAGAATTCCATCTGATGGGGCTCAGATGACTGCCTTTTCTGTTTCGGCTCCTGCCCTCTGGAACACCACACACACACACACACACACACACACACACACACACATGAAGTGAGATTAACCCCATCCCTGTTAGTCAACTGGAAAGTCTTGAATATTTGGGGATTCAATGGAAAGTCTGCATGATACTGTATTTATATGATTCTGCCTTTCAATAGCTACCAAAATGTCACTTGGCTTACTAAATTAGTCAATGGGCCTGTAAATTCAGCCAGATGCTGGCTTTTATTTTGTCAGCTGTCCAGGTTCTCAACCGTATCCAGGAGAAATGTCAAGTGTTGGGTTTAACCTTTAAATTTCTGAACAGCTCTAAATGAGATAATTAATGAATGACCTGAATTAAATGATTATCCATGTTATCCATCATATACTTGTGCTTCCACCAAATTGGATAATCTTTATGCTTTCTTTCATGTCAATCAAGAACTTCTGCAATTATCAAAGTCTCAATAATAACATATTTTGCTTCACGTTTTAGTCTGGTCCTCTCCTTTCAAAATTGTTACTTTTAATTATATTATTTTTGAGAATGTATTTAGTTATTTTATATGTAATTTAATGCTAGCTTAAGAAATTATTATTACAAGGGATATATAGAAATATAGTGGTAAAAATTCCAACTTTCTTCAGAAACAATATAAAATACATTAACTTCTTACTCTAGAGTCAACATTAGTACAGAGTATTTCTATAATCATAAATAGCTCTAACCATGAAATCCCCAAATTAATGTATAATTTCTTTTGGTTTCAAATTCAACAGTGGTTTACAGGTAGAACCAAAGCTAGATATGGTCTTTTCTTTAATCAAAGTAGTCACTTTCATCATCTCAGCCAGTTCCTTCAGGTTCATCCATTCTTCCTCTCTTGTTTTCCTTTTCAGCACTCCTAATTTTGGACATTTTTAACAACAACAACAAAAAGCTTTATTTTTCTAATTCCTATTTTTCTATTTCTTCATATTTTATCATTTGTAGAAATTTAATAGTTTATTAAAAGAAAGAAAGAAAGAAAGAAAAGAGAAAAGAGAAAAGAGAAAAGAGAAAAGAGAAAAGAGAAAAGAGAAGAAATACATTGGTGTATGAACATATGCACACATTTGCTTGACCATAAGGGTAAAGCAGGAAGGATGCGCTCCAGAGGTTAGTTCCTACCAGTTCGCACCTATTCGGTAGAACCGGTTTGTCAAATCTACCGAACCGGTTAGAAGAGGTTCCACCAGTGGACCCGGAAAGCAGGCCACACCTACAGAAGAGGCTCCAAAATTTTATGAAACCCACCACTGGTCCTTGGATATGATTATTCTACACTATCATGCTCATATTTATAAAACTCAGTGCCTCCATGGAAGGTAAGGATGACTACTGCGTTTGTGGTGCAATCAGAACATTGCGTGTGTTGAAGTTGTTTTAACGCAAACCAAAGATGCCTTTTAAAAAACAAGTTGACATCCTATTCTTATGCATGCCAGTGCTGTGTGTGAGGTAATTTAAGGTGGTTCTGACAAGTGTCGTCGGCATCTTCATATCTGGTCACATGGGCGGCAAGCCACTCCCATCCGGTCACATGGGCGGCAAGCCACTCCCACAAAGGAGGCCACACCCACAGAGTAGGTTCGAACAATTTTTGAAACCCACCACTGATGCGCTCCTACTTCTCTCACACTCATTTTTGGAAGGGAACCAAAATCTCTAAATGTTAACTACACAGAAATAAAAAAAAGCAGACTTACATTTCATTGTCCTGTACTGCATGAGTGCCCACATTCTGGAGAGCCATGCTGCCCCCAACTCAGTCTGCGCCCAGGAATATCTCATATCTATGCCTGTTTAAATGTATTTATATTATGCCCATCATTTATGCCCCCGTCCCCCAATTTTTTTTACTGAAGGACTGATTGGTATTTTAGCATTTTGGGATTCCTCTTGTTTAAATACCATGTGTTTTTGTCTGCTTTGCAGTAATTACAGCCAATTGTAACAGATATTATATTAATGACAAAGGGCAGCAATGACAGATTTATGTCTCTGTAATTAGTTCGTCTATGTACACTCGAGACTAGAGGCCTAACATTTATTCACATTTGTTCTGAGGCCGATAAATCTTAGTTGCATTTCACCCTACTGCCCTTCATGTTTAACCTTTCTGCTACTTAGAGAAGTTTTCTTTTTCTTCCGCTGATAGTCGCTTACCAGTCTCTCTTGTGTCTTACAATTCATGCACAGAAACTTTGGGACAAATAATTATTGGAATGCCACATCCTGTGAGATGATGTGTTGTCTTTTCATCTGCCCAATTCCATTTTCCCATGCAACTTTATTTGTTCTCTCTCACACGTGCCTCAGATTTTAAAGTCCATTTTCCTTAGAAAAATGTCGTTGTTCCTTGTAGCACAAACTTAGAATATTCTGGACTTTGAATCTTGTTTCTCAAAACAATTTAGATTTCTTAAGCTCTGCTAATAAATATGTTTAGTTCTTGCTGCTAGGGATTAGCAGACCAAAATAAGGCTTTTATACTTTATAATCTGATCCAGCAAGTGTCTGGAGCCTCAAAAATTGATAGTCACATGGTCATTCCAGAAATAATGAGAAAGAACTCCACCGTCTAAGACTCTAACACCCACCTTTTGAAACAATAACAAAAAACAGAGCTGTTTAATCAACTCTTAAAGCTTACAAAGTGTTGCAAATTGTTTGCCATCTCCACACACTCTTTTTCTGAGAACACTAACTGCAATTTCTTTTGGTTAACTTCAGTGGTGGGTTTCAAAAATTGTTCGAACCTACTCTGTGGGTGTGGCCTCCTTTGTGGGAGTGGCTTGCCACCCATGTGACTGGATGGGAGTGGCTTGCCACCCATGTGACCATCTTAAATTACCTCACACCCAGCACTGGCATGCATAAGAATATGATGTAAACTTGTTTTTTAAAAGGCATCTTTGGTTTGCGTTAAAACAACTTCAACACACGCAATGTTCTGATTGCACCACAAACGCAGTAGTCATCCTTACCTTTCACAGAGGCACTGAGTTTTATAAATATGAGCATGATAGTGTAGAATAATCATATCCAAGGACCAGTGGTGGGTTTCAAAAAATTTAGGAACTTCTTCTGTAGGTGTGGCCTGCTTTCCGGGTCCACTGGTGGAACCTCTTCTAACCGGTTCTGTAGATTTGACGAACCGGTTCTACCGAATAGGTGCGAACTGGTAGGAACCCACCTCTGGTTAACTTCCACACTGCAAGGATCCAAAATTTGCTTCCATCAGGATTCTAGGCAAAATTCATTTCAATCCATACATGAGACTGCAAAAATGAGAGTTTGCCAAACATCCGGCAAGCAACAGCTTTGGAAGATTTGCAGGGACCATCGGCCATGCAGGTTTGCTGACAGATGACTGACAACTCACCTGGTTTTGCAAGCAACAAGTACAGAAAGGTTAGAGAACATCTGGTGGGCTCCATATGCCAATTATATTTGGTTTAATAGGTCGCAACTTTTTATACAATGTGTTAAGTTTTAATTATCTCTTTATAGTCTGCCTTACCGGTAATTATCTTTTGGTTAACAAGTTTCTGCTATTTTAACATTCCTTTATGAAGATGAAGACATGTGTACCATAAGAATGAAAAATCTACACAATAAATTACAAAGTAACCCACACAATTGACACAGTCCTTTCTAGACTAAACATCTTGGGCCTGCTTCCATCTGGCGATTACATTAAAAACTCTGTCAATATCACTCACATTAGTCTTCTTTAACCTTCTGGAAGCCTCAAACAACTACAGTGTGCCTGCTTTAGAAATACTTACAGAGAGACAACCAATTCCCTACTATTTTAGAAACCAAAATTTGAATATACAGTTAGCAGTGGCTTTCAAAGATAATTTTTATTTGTTTGCTTGCTTGCTTATTAACTTATTTATCGATCAAATTCATTTGCCAGCCATTTTGGGGTTCAAGGTGACTCTAGATGGCAGATAATTGTATTAATTATTTCTTGTTTTGTTATTAGGATGTTTTAATTGTTATATAATTAAAGTTGCCAATAATATAAGGTGCCAATAAAAGTGAAATTTTTTTGATTCCCTCTGTGTTCCAGTCTACTTGAAGTGGGGAAGTTGCTGACACTCATTGGAGTAAATATTCTATTTGTAATAAATTCAAATATTAGAATGCTACTAAGACAACCTGGGGAAAATATGAAAAACTGTCTGTGACCCATCAAAACCGCGGTCCACAAAAGCGCGCTCGATGAAAGCGCGCATTTGACGTCATCACAGCGCGATGAAAAAAATTAAAAATTAAAATAAAAATAAAATTAAAGCAAGCCGATTCACATAAAGGTAAGGGTTAGGGTTAGGGTTAGGGTTAGGTTAAGGGTTAGGGTTATGTTTAGAGCGTTAGGGTTACGTTTAGCGTTAGGTTAAGGGTTAGCGTTAGGTTTAGGGTTAGGTTAAGGGTTAGGTTAAGGGTTAGGTTTAGGGTTAGGTTTAGGGTTAGGTTTGGGGGGGTTAGGGTAAGGTTTTCGCTTTATTTTTACATTTATCGATCACAGCACGATGTTTTCGTCGCGCTGTGATGACGTCACGTATGCGCTTTCGTCGAGCGCGCTTTTATCTACCGTGGTTTTGTGGTGGAACCAAACTGTCACTGTAGTCAACATCAAAATTTTAGGAAGCTTTCAGAATTGTTGAAATTAGGCAGAATGCTGATTCTGGCATCCCTGGAAGGAAAAAAAGGACATGAATTTAGGAACATTGTGACTGAAAAAAAGAATTGGCGCTGCTGAATGCTGTGCTAAAAAGACCGTCCAAAGTACAAGATTGATAAATAAGGGAATGAAATACAGATCTCTAGCTGAACATCTAAGATAAAGTTAGTTCTTGACATGGGCCTGAAGAGGAAGGATAAAATTGGTCAGGAACATCGTGTGGGATCTTTAAAAATCTATCAGTGTCAAACTGAGAAAAATGTCACAAACTGGGGGCAATCCAGCATTACAGAAACCTTAAAATACAAAATTCACATTATAATTTTAATGTGTGTATGTTCAGGAAATACAGGGCGGGGCATAACCTTTTCCTAGGGGGTCACAGCAAGATCGACAGCAGTTTACAACTTCCGCGACACCTCATTTTAAAGCCCATAAAAAACTGAATTGAATGAGCTATTAAATGTTAAATTTGCTTTAAGAATGGCTGGAAAATTTGATTCGGAAATGCAAATGCGACTCAGCAATTGTTAAAGGAAAACAATGTCGAATTTTGGGGCAATGACGTCTGGCCGGGAAATTCGCCAGATCTCAATCCGGCAGAGAACATTGGGGCCATAATTAAGGATTAAGGATGAAGTGGAAGCTCTGATGATTCAGGAGCAAGGTCAAAATCGATATTCGGTTGAAACTTTGAGAATGAATTTGGAAACTGTGTTGAAAAATCTGGAAAATCGAACGGAACTGTTTGAAGATTTGTTGTGTTCTTATCCACCTCGTTTGAATGCTGTTCGAAGGGCTAATGGTGGTCATACTGACTATTAAATCGTGTCAATAAACTCAGTTTTTGATGGGCTTTCGAATGGTGTATGAATTATTTGTGTTGTTATTACAAGTGTTGCTGTGACCCCCTAGGAAAAGGTTATGCCCCGCCCTGTATGTCCATGTACAAACCAACACATACAAATAAAATACGAACACTCCCAAGTTACTTTTGCTTCATTTCCTTCGTAACTCTACATTTTTTTAGTTTTGGTTTCAATAGTTTTGTTCAATCAAAAGCAACATTTTTTTTTTAATGCCAGGGGAACAGTTAGATAGAGCTGATCTAAAGAGCTTTCCAAAATAAAAACAATGGGAAAAGATATTTCCTTTACATCTGCCCACTTAAAAATAATAATAAACCAGTTTCTTGTCAGGCCATTTGGAGAATTTGTTTGGAGATATTTTTTTTAGTTTTATTGCTAATATACTTCTGAATAACTGAGAAAAATCTCTTGAGGGTGCAGAATTTTATTTTATTCATTTTCTGAAGGTTTTTTATCCTGTTCTTCAAGTGAAAAAGTCATCCAGAGCGGCTTACAAAGATTAATAAAAGGCAAAATCTGGTCTCCAACTTCACAGTAAGGCATAACATAAAAAGGTTTGGAAGGGGAAAACAGGGTGGGGGGGAGAAACTCAATCCCTGCTTTTAAATATCACAGCGTTGTTTTGGGGTACTTTATTTTACTTTTAAACTGACAGATATTGGACCACCCAACTCTCAAATCAGAGCATTGCCAGAATGGCTTATCCCACCATTTCAAGGATTACAATAGTTGTTAAATAGGGTGCTTATTAAAACATTTACTCACAACTGTTATTGGGAAGGGTGCTTTTTAAACTGTCTGCACACACTGAAAAATTAAGATGTTGATCAAAAGCAAACCATGTTAGTTGAATTTATATTTAATTCATTTTGGTAGGGTCAAGACATCTGACTTCAGTATATAATAGGGATTCTCTCTCTCCCTCTCTCTCCCACCCTCCCTCTCTCTCTCCAAAATACAATGATAGAGTGATGAACTTTGTGGTAGGTATGGGATTATTTTTCAAATTTTGCATTGTATATTTTATATTTAACAGGTCACTGTGTTTAAGTTTGGGTTCTAATCTGAAATATAATCTGAAAAACAATTAATCAATCCACAAGAACAAAAAATGGAACAAAAATTAATAACAAAACAATAAATACAATATTAATAAGCAGATAACTTCATAAAATAAGAAGAAATTTGAGGAATTAAGTTGGAGATACCCAAGGGTCCTTCTAACTCAGTGGTTGAGTTCATATATTTCCCTAAACTATGGTGTGTTTTAGTCATAATTTGTTAGACAATCCATATAACCATAGCAGTGATGGGTTTCAAAATTTTTAGAACCTCTTCTGTAGGTGTGACCTTCTTTGTGGCAGTGGCTTGCTGGCCATGTGACTGGATGGGAGTGGCTTGGCAGTCATGTGACTGGGTGGGTGTGGCCAACTTATAAAATGTGGTGAAACTCACTTAACAACGCTCTTGCTTAGCAACCAAAATATTGGCTCAGAAACTCTGGCATTGAGGAGTGCAAGTCTTAAAGCTGTCAAGTTACAAGACCCTTGCACCCCTAACTCTTTAGGAAAAAACCCCAGGGGTGTTCAGACTTGACAGCTTTAAGACTTGTGGACTTCAACTCCCAGAATTCCTCCTCTCGCTCTTCATCTTGATGATGTGCAGACGGGCAGGGGGAGGGAGCTGCAACCGGTTCTAAATGGAACTGTAGATTGGTGGAACCTCTTCTATAGAAGAGGTTAGAACTGGCAGGAACCCACCCCTGAACCATAGCAATGAATCATGATCAACAAAGTATAATAGCTGGGTTCCTAGAGTGCATTGAGACAAAAAATGAACAAGCCATGCTATGACTTAACCCAATTAATAGCACAGCCTAATTTATCTGAGTACAAGTTGGGGTTGGACAGGAATCTTTTACAACAGGCTGATTCCCTAAACACACCTGATGCAACCTGCCCAGATTGTTAGAGATAATATCTTGACAATAGGAAATAATTTTTGGCTGATCATTCCAAGTAGTCTCAGAACATCTACAAAGGGGATACTCCACTTTCTCATTCATGTATGTATTATTCTGAATCCACTACCAGTAAGACCACAAAAGGCATAGCTGGATTCTGAGATAATAAAAGTTAAGCTGGCCTTTCAAAGGTCCATGAGAGTCAGAGGTGGGTTCCTACCGGTTCGCACCAGTTCGGTAGAACCGGTTCGTCAAATCTACTGAACCGGTTAGAAGCAGTTCCACCAGTGGACCCAGAAAGCAGGCCACACCTACAGAAGAGGTTCCAAAATTTTTTGAAACCCACCACTGATGAGAGTCATGATTTATATGTAACAGGCTAATGTGTAAATAAAACTATATTTATAAAACAAAACAATTCAATATTTGCCTTTCAAAAAAAGCCAAACCTGAGAATGCATTTCATTCCTAGAACTTTCCACTTGCTTACAGAAGCTTTATGTATTTGCATGAGCAATTTTGTTGAGATGGAGATTTGTGAAGGGAGTGAGAGTAAGACTAAGACAGTGCACACCAATAATCAACACTTAAAAAAAATGTTTATAGCAGGAATGCTCTTTACCGTTGCCAAAAACTATTTGCAAAAACCATGACAGTAAGACCTTGTCTATAAGACAGTAAAACCTGATAGGAATTATTGTTGTGGGGCTCATGCTTATGTAACTCTGTTTAATAATCTGGTTTGGCTTGTTTTTGTTAGACATAGTTTTATGTTTTGCCCCCCAAAATGTTGGGGAAGTAAAATAATCATCCTCCGGCATATCACTGTTGCCACTGATATGTATAAAAGTCTTTCTCTCTGCTTTTAAGGTGATGAAAAGGACAACTTGATTCTGTCTAAATCAGAAGAATCTGATATGATGTCAAAGCCTTTGGCAAAACATAGATTGACTTAATTCTTTCAGTGATGAACTTTGGTCCACAGCACTTAACAACCGCAAGAGGGAGAAACTCAATATAAAAGAGAAAATCTTCTTGTTCAGGTTATCTTGACTCTGCTGCAGGCAAAACGTCGAACTATTTTTTTTTAATCGAGATTCTCTGCAGCAGCCCTTCGCCAAATGCCAGTATCCATCACTGATGACTGGATCAATAGCTGTGTTTTGGCCCCAGTCTCCTACGAGAGATGGCATGCCATCCCTGACAGACAAATATCACAGTTAAGCAAAGTATCCAGCCAGACCTAGTAACATTTTTATTGATTTTTGTTGTGCAAATAATGTC